>NW_026067909.1:5863075-5883075 GCF_014885135.2 Alexandromys fortis | reverse complement strand
TGATCAGGCAGGGGAAAGTCTCTTAAAGGCTCTATCTTTTCATTTGACTCTTGACTATTTCATTTCAATACCAGGTAAGGGTCACAGCCGTCAGCGGCTAAGCGGCCTCAGCACCGCCCCTCTCATGCTTGTCCTCCTTTGGGGCGGGGACTTGGGAAGTGAAATTGATATAACCCAGCATTACCCATTCGGAAAGTGAACAGTTCGGTAGCACTCGGCACAGAGGAAACTTGGTAGCCCGGAAGCAGTTGCTCCTCATCCTCCCCACCCTAGCACCTGGCACCACAGTGTCTGTTGCCTTTGAAGCCGTGTTTTCTGGTGGGTTGTCAGCACTGCCTCTTTATTCTCACTCAGGCTACTATGTATTAAGAATAGGAACTAAAGTTGTGGGGGCCTGTCTGCAGTGGCTGAGTGTGTCCCTCCCTGAAGCCCACACAGTGTCATTCCACCCTGACTTATACAGGAACCGCTTTGGGGTTTTGGATGGTGGACTGGAACCCTACCCACCATCCCTCAAGTGTATCGCTCTTTAAAGGCTCAAACTTACAGCCGAGAGTGAGCCACTCCGCCTCATAAAAAAAAAGCACCCATATTTTTCCTTCTGGCCTCCGGTTTCCCAGGCTGCACATCACTATGGGCTAGAAGGTTGTGCCTCTAGCGACAGGCTGGAACCAGGTGGAGGAGGGATCCTGAGAAGCCAGCGCTCTTTCCTTGGAGTTCGGCTACTTAACCTTCGAGAGGCCAGAGCACTTTGGACCGCTCGGCTTGACCACATGTCTTTCACAAGGACATTTGGGGTGAGGCCATCTAGTGCTCTATTGCTCACACACATTTCCGAACTCTTCTGGAACAGTCTATTCCTTGACAACCCAGAACTAACTAAATAAAAGTCCCCGTAACTAACTAAATAAAAGTCCCCGTAGAGGACTGCAGAGCTTCAAACAAACCACAGTCACATGTACTTAAAGGTGCTTGAAGGGGCTCACAGTGAGACCACTTCCAAGTTCCCCTGTCCCCCTCAGTCACCAGGGTACCCTCAAAGCCCCCCACATTTTTATGGAGCCGGTATAGTTTTCCTTTGACCGGAGGGAAAGGAGTCATTACTGCATGGCTAGTGGCTTCAGCTGGGTAAGAACATCAGCGTGTGTGTGTGTGTGGGGGGGTTGGTGAGTGGGTATTCATTACCTAACCCTTGCTTGCAGGCCGATTTTATCAGTGACTTGGCCGCTGGTAGCTCTTGATGGACGTGCGTGAGTTCGGAGCCGCCTGGAAACATGAAGGAAGGGCTGGTGTCAGATGAGAGGCATCTCATCAGCTCTTCTCTGACAAACCAAATTCATTCCTTATGTAATTGATAACGGCCTTGGCCAATTATTTCCCACATTACAATACACAGAGGCCCCCTTTACAGGTTTTGCAGGGCTGTAATTAGCTATGCTAATATCCCCTTTATTGGCCCTAATATTGCTCAACACCTTTTGCCATCCTGGAGCCCACTAGAGCCCCATGGCCTGTCAGGACTGCTGATTATTGAGAAGGATAGCTTTAATCAAACATAATTGCAGTTAATTTTTCTCTCCTGCTCTCTGTTGCCAGCGTCTAATGCCACGGACTCCTTGATATTCCATTAAATTACAATTAAACAGCCTCCTTTGTCTCTGATTGTCCTGAACACCACCACAAAGTTCTGTAGCCGTTTAAAGGAGAGCTGTTTGGTCCTAATTGCCTGCTAGCTCACAAAGGGCCAATTTACACAATACCCATGTAGAATTTAAACAGTTCATAATGTAATGGATATTACACAGGAGCCTAACACTACAATTAAAATGATTTTCATCAGATAGAGAAGCTTCGGTTAATCAGCTTCATAAAAGTAAATATAAATGAACTAATTCATAGCTTAAACACACAGAGATGGAGCCGACTTTGAAATTAGTTACTGTGGTGGGGGCTCTGTTGGCCCCTTATCCTGGGATACCCATGCTGGGCTCCGGTGGAAACGGTAGGTCCCATTACTTGTTCTAGCCTCTCCTGAAGCACTTTGAGTCCTCTGCGGTCCTGTATTCATGTTACCATTGGAGTCTTGTTGTTGGGTCTTTGATGCAACACTATCAAAACAAAACTCTGAGCTCTGCTCATTGGGTGCTGTGGGCCACACCCTTCACAGCAGGAGGATAAGTGTTCCATCAGGAGGGGATTTTCAACCTTAAACTCAAGCTATGGGGCTAGGCCTCCTGGCTGTCCAGCTGAAGGCTTTGCTGTGTCATGTTCCCAGCCCGCATCATGGGGATCTCTGGCATTAGAAGAGTGAACCAGCCCTCCCAAGAATGAATGAGAATAGTATGGCCGCTGTCCTAATCTGTGCAACCCGGAGGAAAGTCTATTTCCACAGTGATGGCCTCTTACTTCCTGCCTGAGAACTTTCTGGAATTTTTCATGATCTTTCCAAGAGGAATATTCCTAGGGATTGCGTGGTGTGGAGCAGTTCGTGTTTAGCCCCTGTCTTCCCCTCTGCCTGTAAGAAACAAGTAAATAAAGCCTATATTTCAAGCTTGATTTACTCTGGTTCCTACTGTGAAAGATGATGAGTCTTTAGGGAAATAAAGATGGGGTCAGGGAATTAGTGCACATAACGGTCATTTTGACGTTGGGCCAGCAGATGCCAGGGAAACACACTGTACACAATTAAGCATAATGTACTAATGACAGGTTAGAAATTTTATCGCCTCTTGGCGATCGAGCAGCAAATCCACATTTAGCAATAATAAAGAGTTTATTGGTGCTAAAGCCAAAGATTTTCTGACATACGAAGGATTTTTTCCTTTCGTAGCAGGAGTTTTAAATCCTTTGTGTACCAGACTCTGGAAGAGAGAGATGCAGAGTGGTTGTCAGATATTTCTTAGGAAACAGCCAATTAAAGGGTAATTGAGTAAAGGATGTGGGAATTGCCATTGGACCTCATGCGTGGGCATTCAGTTTTCTCACCCCTTTCCCAAACATTGCCACAGCACACCTCATGGAGCGCGTCCACTCCCACGCAACAGTGCACAGTGTCAGCACGCTCGCCTCGACTGGGCTGCGTGTCCCGCCTATGAATCCTTAATTGCATCCTAGGATTAAACAGGAACCAAACCACGGATAAAAATAAGCACTCCTTGTGTGCAGAGGTTTCCCTCCAGCCTGGCCAGGTGGCGCTGGCTTGTGGTGTACTTTGTGCCATTGGAGCCGGGGAACTTGGATGGGGGTTGTTTCCGGTAGATCTTTCTCACGTACCCACGCTCACTGCCGTTATACGCTCTGCATAGAAGAGCTGTGATTGCCACGTGCAAGAGAGAAAACAAGCATGAACATGTGTGCATGATGTCTGCGCCCGCTTCTGCTCCCAGCTGCCCTCCCCCCAGTGCTCAGCGAGCTCGTGGCACCCAGCACCCAATCTTACTCTTCTGGTTTCTGAACTGATGATCGTTAAAAGCCCCAGAATGCCCAGGGCTCCTTAGGATGTCTTTAAAACCCACTCTGTTATCTTGGAGGTAAGAGGGCCAAGCTGGCTAAACCGACATCAAGGAATTTAGGATAACCTCCTCAGAAAGGGGAGAAATGTTTCATTTTACAAAATTAAAAAAAAAAAAAAAAGCCCCCGACACCAGCTCCGCGCAGGTACCTTTGCGGGTGAGCAGCTTCTCGCCGGCGCCTGCTCAGAAGATTAGCCGGGTGGTAATGTGGGGCATAATTGCGCCGTGTGGCTGTCCCTGAAGTGAAAACCTAATTGCCTGACAGGACGATAACTTTGTGGCGCCCTCACCTTGTTAGGCCCTTTCTGATGCAGTTCAAATGCAGTGTGGCCGCAGGTGCGCCTAATTTACCTCTCTGCAGAACGTGTGGAGTTTAATTGCACAGTGGTTGTTAGGAAAAATTGGTGGGTGGAATATCAAGTGACTTGCTCTAGCTGATGGCAGATGGTGTTAAGAGGCACTGTGAGCTAAGTGTATAGGTGAGTCGAGTTAATAAAAGATGTAAATTCTGGCCCAAAGTAGCAGGGACTCATGGTATGTAAGGAAATGTAATTGAATGGCCACCATTCTTAGCCTCATCAAAGGGGATTCTCTTCTGGCCTCCTTGGGTCTTCCAGGATGTGTTGGGAAGACAAACAGGTCTTATTCCACGGAGTCTTTTATTTTCTCGTATTGTAATCGCTAACGAAGAACCCTGAACATGAAAGACCGAATTCCAGGAAGTACCGTAATTTTATGAAGTACGATAAAACATCAATCACTTCCAAATAAGACACGTGATGTTCGGGGAGAAAATCCGAGTAGGCATTTTCTGTAGCCTTGCTGCACAGGCTCTCAGTGGCGAGGTGCTAGCAGGGAATCCTTCCTTCCACACACTATGGAGATAGTGCAGGGACAGGCTCCGCGAGGGGGGGGGGGTCTCACAGCCAGGCTGCCTAGTGTTCACCTGTTCGTACTAAGACAGCACATCTGTTTGTACGGGAATGAGGAAGGTGGAGTGACTGTGTTTTCATCAAAGCCTCTCAACACACTGCCAGGACTCCTGTATCTTTCTGCTGCATACAAGGCCAGGTCTGATGGGAGGTGAAGCTGGCTGTCATGTTTGGTCTCTTCATTCCCACCAGGGCTGTTGCTCCTGGACTCTGTCTAAGCAAGAGTTTTGGTGGAAACACCAAACCCACCAGCTAGTCGCTTAAAAACGCAGAGATGGTCCACAGAAATCATGGAAACCCCACACCGTTCCCTTCCTGAGGGTTAAGCCTACTGTAACTATTTTTCTTTTTTTAATTGAATTTATTCTTTGACTACTTTATGTGTAATGCATTCTGAGTGCTCCCACACTCCTACTGCCGCTTTAAAACTTGGTCTTTGCTGGTGTGTTTGCTTTAGCAAGATAAACGCTGCAAACTGGGGTTTCTAGATAAATGTAGCACATTCAATAGAAATTCAACTTTGATATTTTTACATAGATTCACCCTAAGACACCCCTATGCTAAAAGTCAATTGTTGCTTATCCAAAATTCAAATTTTACTAGGCATTCTGCATCTTAATAGGCTGATGTCGGTGTCTCTGTCTGGGATGGGTGTCTCTAAAGGCTAATAGTTAATGCAAGGATCCTTGCAAGATGAGATCCTTTGGAAAGACAGAGTTATTATAAATCTTGGGAATCTGTAGTGTCATCAGACAGCTGTGCAAATTGCCACTCAGAACGGAGCCCAGGAGCCTCTGTCTGCCAGCCCCACTGCTGCACTCAGCATTGCCCCCTACATGGCAGCCAGCACAATGGTGGCATCTTTTCTGTTATTTCTGCGCAAGCCTTTTTTTTTTTTTTAAAGTTGTCCTTTTACAGGCTAACCTTAACTGTGCATTCTTTGTGTTTTTGTAGATTCTTTCTAAAGTTCTTCCTCAAGTGCAATCAGAACTGCTTGAAGAATGCAGGCAACCCCCGGGACATGCGGAGGTTCCAGGTACGCATCCCTCCAAGGCGCCAGCGCAACCTCCCCGTTGTTCTGCCAGCGTTTCAGAGGCCTCCACTCTTCAGAAAGGCCGTTAGTTCCCCAAGGCTAGCAACACACTAGATTTGATTTGTTTGATGAAAATAGGCAGATGAAGGGCTTGATGATGACTCAGTGGTTAAGAATGCTTACTGTTCTTGGGTTCAGTTCTCAGTATCCACATAGAGACTCCCAATCATCTCTAACTCCAGTTCCAGGAGATCTGACACCTCTTCTGTTCTCTAAGGACATCCACACCTATGTGGTCCATCTACTATACACATACACACCCAAAGTTAAATGAATGATTTCGAGATAGACAAATAAAATGCCTTTTAAATGATCTAGTGTTTTCAGTATGCCAGATATGAGCCTGTGCAGAGTCAGGAAGACAAGATGATCAGGTTTCCCACAGCCTCCTGATATCAGCGCTCAAAGCTTGGCCAGGCTGAAGATGCACATTTTTAGGGATCGAATGGCCAGTTGATTGATTGTCATTGTGTGTGGGGATGGCGAGTGGGAAAAGAACCATAATGTAAATGCTCTAGTGTGCTTGGTGTCTAGAGCCGCCTCATATAGGGTCTGCCCTTGCTTAGCACAGGCCTTTACAAATGGCCCTGACCTCCAAGGTCCAAGGTGTCTGACGTCCTCCATTTAGAGTCCAGCTGCCTCTTGTCTGTTCTCGATCTCGGCTTGCATGTGCCTGTTTGCAGTGGTCTGCAAGGGAGAGGATTTTTCGTTGGCTTCAAGGGCTACTAGCTCTGACAGTGTCCATGGTTTTCTTGTCTTTATGGATGATGAGAAGGCTCTGTCAGGGTCATGGGCTCTCTGTGTATGAGATAGACTGTCTTGCCGATCTTTACTGTAAAATTAGAAGAACCAAGCCCCTAATGGAAATGAATCCTAGGTTATCTACATTACTGAGGGAATATTATTTAGGATGTCAGCTTTGTTGGTCAAGTATCTCACAGTATTTGAAGGGTTCTGCGTGTTCTTCAGGGAGGTATGTGATGTCTATCTTTTGCCTTCATGGCTCTTCAGGGAAGCAGGTCCCTGTTGACCCATATTGCCTTTTGTGATCGGGGATAGCATCTCTTGTAAAATACTTGGCCACCTTCCATTTTTTTTATACACAAGAGACCATAAGACATGGGCAAAATTGGTCCATCTAGGCAGAGGAGGGCACACCAGACTGAGAAGTAGGGTTCTGTTTGTCTCACCAATGATGGAGCCACAGCATCCATCACAGTTGGTCCACCATGCATTGTGAGACCGCAGTGACTCAGGTAACTTACCTCTCAGAAGGTTTGCCTGAACTTCTGCCTATCATGGCATACCTGATGCTCACAATGATGCCACACTTTCTGTATCTTCCTGTTGGCCCATACTCGGCAGCGCAATGTGTCTTATCTTCTCTCTTTCCCCATGCGACTAGTCTTTGTATAGGTGACAGAGCACAGTCAGTGTCCTTAAACATTCTTATTTTTACCTTTTCCTATGCCTTCTAACACATCCTGGTCAAGTCTATGCATCGATACTCGTCAGGTCTCTTTACCAAAATTCTTTCAATGATCAGAACAGGGTATACAGGTGGAGGCAAGGAAGATCTATCGAACAAGAGCAGCCCTTGTGTCCCCTGGGCAGAGACTGCTAGGCCACAGGAGGCACCAGAGTGACATCAGGAGCACCCAAGGCAATGCCAGATTTTCAGAACATGTACTGACCATTTTCTCAGTTCTGACAGTCTGATGTTATTGAGACCTTGCTATCCTGGCAGGCACTGGAGGGAAAGGATTCAAGAACACTGACCGCAGTAGCTGAGGGTGTGTATAATATCACGTCCCTGCACCATCATCTTATGGGGCCTGAGGTTTTAAAAGTCAGTTCTATACACACGTATTCCCATATAAGCTTGTCATTATCTTTTACAACTAAAATATTTTTTTTGACTTTTTCCTGTGTGTCTCTTTGAGACAGAGTCTGACTGTGTAGCCCAGGCTAGCCCTGAATTTACTCTTTTCCCACTTTAATCTCCTAAGTGTTAGGGTTATAGGCATGTATAATCCTATGCCTGGCAAAAATATTATTTATTTAACTTGTCTTTCATCAGTTAACAGGGATTTTGTTTTATTTATTTTATTAATAGGCTTTCTCTTAGTGCCATTTTGGGTTTATAAAAGATGGTTACAGTAGTTTTTGAGAGCTCCTGATGCCCTGGGTCCCTTACCTCAGTTTCCCCTGTCATAAACATGTCTGAAGGAGACTTACTGATGGATACTATAGCCTGGGTAGCATTGGCTTGTCACCTCCAATTTATATCTGGCAATCTTCACTCCTCCTTCCCCTGCCCAGTGTTCTCAGGAAGAGCTGGCCCCAGGACCTGGTTGGGTGAGGCTCTAGGGGTGTTTGAGCCAGGCATCCTTTATGTCAAATCTAGGCTCAAGTCCCACATTAAACCTAGGTTGAGCTCTTTGCTTTTCCAGGCCCTCTGGAAAGTAGTGCCTCACACTGACCCAACAGTGTTAGAAACGTAACAGCTAGGCCACCCGTTGCTGTTGCCTGGGTCTGCTGAAGTGTGCCATTTCTGAGCCACTTCCTGTGAGTTCACTGAGAAGAGAATGGTTGCCTTCAGCAAGGTGGTCCCTCTGTATGGTGGCTGCATTTTCTCTTCCCATGAGGCAGCCAAGAAGTCTACTCTGTCCTCTCTCTCTTCTTGGACATGCTCTTAGCCTCTCCTGGACCCTTGCCACCTTCCCTATGAACTTAAGAAGGGTTCCTTTTACCAGATTGAAAAACATTTCCACAATTCAAATTCAGTTTATTTTTCAAAGGCAAGGAACTTCATTCTCAGACAGTAAACATAATTGTACAGTTGACCCAGAGAACGTCTGCTGATAGAATGGGAGTAGCTGGGGTAGCAGTGAGAACCCTGATTTTATGAAGCTTTTTTGGGGGGGACACACCTGAATCACTCCTCTTAGGTCTTCAGGAGAGGCGAGTCTCAAGTGAACTAATTTAAATTAGATAAACTATCTAATCAATATGTGAGCAGATCAATCAAAACAGAGACTTTCAAATGAGTGGCTAGAGGGGTATTTCGGAAGCTAATGGCTAGGAGAATATTTCTCTGAATTGAATCCACTTGTTAGCATAATAAGAGATTAAACCCTAATTAGTGGAGCAGTTTTTCTTTTTCTTTTCTTTTTTTTTTTGAAAAGAAGCAATCTTGAGTCAAAACAAAACAAAACAACCCACCCCCATTAGCCAAAAAGAAAAAGAAAAAAAAAGCCGTGAATGCACTTCAGTTGGTGGAGAGGTTCCAGAATGAGAGGAGTCTCCTCAGCACAGCCTCTGAGCTGGCTTTTATCTCGCTTGCGCGGCGCCCGCCCGTGCTGTCCTGTGCCAACTCCATTTTCAAATCCACTTCGTCTTCACAGGTCGTTGTATCGACAACAGTCAACGTGGACGGCCACGTGCTGGCCGTGTCTGACAACATGTTTGTGCACAACAATTCCAAACACGGGAGGCGGGCCCGCCGCCTAGACCCGTCAGAAGGTACGGCCCCTTCTTATCTGGAAAATGGTAGGCACATGCTACATGTATTTTTTTTTTTTAATTTGCAATGCTTCTTTTTCCTTTGTACCATCCTTCATGTTAATTCACGTGGAGTTGCTCTCACCAGGGCACCAGACCGCCCCAGCCCCATGGGGGAAAGGCTAGCTTTCCTCAGGTGGAGAGAGGCCAGGCCTCTTCTTCCTCTCCCTTCGTGGTCTGCTTGGTCCTTACATCCATCTCACCTGCCATGACCTTCATGTTATTGGTTTGTTTCTCAGCTTTCTTTTGCTTATGGTTTTCATTTGTTTGGCTTCATTTGACTTGTTAGTAGCTCCCATCCAGAAACGCACCCCAAACTCTCTGCGCATGCTTCCATGGCTGGCTGCTTCCTGGCCCAGCTAGCCCAGATGGGGGACTGTGTGGACTATTTCCTATCCTTGGCGAGAGTCCCTGTATATGTGTGCGCTTGTGTCCACACACACATGTGAGAGAGTGGGGAGGTGGAGGGGTGAGCAAAATAATAATAATAATAAAGTAAAAAAAAGGAAGAAATGAAAGCATAAAATGAGCCTTTAAAACAAGCACCTCTAAGTGATCGACTCTGTATCATTTGTTAAGAGAATCTCAGTGAGACACGTAGGTAGAATCAAGAGACACTCAGCCATAAGCCCCTCAGACACCTCCTTCTTCCTGCTTGCTCAGACCTCACCCTGCCCAAGAGCCACTTCCTCTATCAAACACGCCAATAATCGTGAGACCTGATCAGTATGAGTCACTAGGAAGGGCAACATGAGGGTTTTTATTAAGTGACATGCAAACCAAACAACAGGATTAAATCCTTCAGAACAAAGATTCTATAAAACTAGATGGTTTTAAGACAAATCCTCCATCCTAAGGTGACGAATTCAAGAGCTGCCTGCGGGAGGCAGATGCAGGGAAAGGAAGGGGGTGTGTGAGGGTTATCTGAATGAAAGATGATGCCTTCGTAAAGCGTGGAAGACAATTTATGAATCTGCTGTGGTCCACAAAAATAAACTAATTTGTTTTTCTACATTAATGACTAAGGTATAGGAACAAAAATATAATAATTAAAGGTCGTCTTGAGCACCAGAGTCATTAGAGCCCGTGACGTATTGTTTATCTCCTTCTTGTGCACCGAAGGTAGGTGTGTGTTTTGCTTAGCAACCGTCACTAATGAGGCTCACAATTAAGAAGGTTGAATCCCTGGTCCTCAGTTCCTTGCTTCCCCAGAGAGCCTGAGCTTGCAATGTGATAGGTTCAAGGAAGCCTCCTCAGCCCTCTGGTGTTAGGTTGTAGTCCAAGTCCAAACACCACCCTCCTCTAATGAGCTATGATGACCCGAGCAAAGTGCAAGTATTTATTTTTGTAAGTAGCATGAGAAAGCCTTTGACTGCAAGCAGAAAACGTAACATTTAGCAAAATCAAGGCCACGAGTGACTACCTCACAGATAGAACCCGCCTCATCACGAGCCTTTTGTGGAAGCAATACTGGTCAGGCTTCCTTTATGTCTATTTCGTAGGGTTTTATTCAGACTGAAGCCAGAGTCACTTTCTTGCCAGTGATTGCAAGGGCTGACCCATCTCAGAAAGCAGTTAAAGGTGTTAAAATGTATATTGCTGACTCAGAGGAACAGCAAACGGAAGTCTCCAAGGGAAAGTCACCCCTCTTCAGCAGCAGCGTGATTATGTCTTGTTTTATTTTGTTACCATCAATGGTCAGTCCTCAAGTGCCCTACGAAAGACCACTGGTTTTCCGCCCTTGGATGTGTCACTTCCTGAGGGAGCTACCGTTTAAGAAGTTCATTTTAAGATCTGGGTGTTCTGTTCCAAGAGCCCCTTGACTATCTTGTGCCCAGTTTTAGCCTGTGCCATAGGGGCAGGGTGCTGGCTTTGAATCAGTCTTATGTTCTTCAAGGAGAAAGCGCCCCCATAAACCACAGATCCCTGCTCCCGTGCAGCCTCTCCCAGCTAACGCCTCATTATCCAATCATCTAATATTCACCAGCAGTGTGTACTTGCTGATGGTTTCCCAGTTAGCTAATTCCCCTGCTGCTGCATGGATGTCTGCCACGGCGTCCTTTGAGCTCACAAAAAGCAAGGCAGATTATTTACAGTATTGAACACAAGTGAGGGAAAACAGCCATTCCACCTTCCAGCACAACACCGTAGACTCTGGCTTTCATTTCCCTTCCCTGTCACTTGTGCCCTCATAAACGACTCCAACCCTGTTTAAACCTTCCGAGAGCCCTGCCCAGCACCGGGCCTGCAGCACAGAGGCGATTTGCATGCCAAGTGCTGTAATGCGGTTAGGTTTATGCAATAAGGACTACTGAATCCAGGCTGCGGGGCTTTAGCGAGTTAAAGGGAACAGATGGCCCTAGGAGAGGTAAAGGTATAATCCTATCAGCTGGAGTATCAGCCAGCCATCTGGACATCCCAAGCACAATTACAAGACATTTTAGCAGGCAGAACAAAGAAGTCTTCATGAGGCAAGATTAGGCCTGTTTGAGAGCCTCAATATTGTGAATGCAGAGAAAGGTGGCAAATGTTGTGATATTACTCAAGAGAGCCTGCTGATTAACGGGGCCACGCGGGGAAGCTGTTTACTAATAGAATACCGGGGACGGTGGTGAGACCCCGAAGAAAGAAAGGACAGACCTAGGATTTGGGCCAGTGGTGCAGATTTTCAAGTTGGGACAGACTGTCTCCTGGAGATCTTCACCTCTTCTCCTTGGATCTCTGTCCCACAACAGACTGGTGGATGTGGGCACCTGAGGTGCAAGCTGGCGGGAGGGTGGTCTTCACAGGGACTCCTTCTTCGAGTAGGCTGAGGATAACCTCTGCCTAGCACAGGCTACCCTAGGCCTGTCGGGGAAACCGGGCATGTTTCCTTTCTCCCGGCCCTGTCAGTTCTAGGCCCTAGAAAGCGGGCCCCTTTAAAGGCTCCCACCCCAAGATCTGTCTCCAGAGCTGCCTCCCACCATGGGCCAGAGAGAAGGAGTGGGTGCAGGGGTGCCAGTCCCCATGGCGAGTCTGCTGCTGCCCTGTCATCTTCAGCTGCCTTGCCCAGCTCCCGTCATCTGCTTGAGCGTATTGTGGGCTGAATATCATTAGATCTTCAACACTGTCTGTGTAATTCATTTTGCTATGGTTCCCATTGAACACATGTTCCCTCTCTATATGTGCATTGAAATGTATGCAAATACAGGCAGAGGGAAGATGGCTATCGGTGGCGGAGGAGGCCAAGGCAGGCCTGTACTTTCTTCCCGTGGAGAAGCACTACAAATTCCAAGATGACGTGGCTTTCCATGGGGCCACAGCTGCCAGATAGCAATCTCCTGTGCTCGCAGTAGATCCTGGATTTTTTTTTCTTTTCTCACCTCCAAAGTAAATTTGTTTACTGTAATTTTTTTTTTGTGAATTATTTGCCATAATTGGCTGTGCTGATGAAGGTCACCCCCTTGGAGGAGCCTTGTCAGTCTTTAGAGAGCTGATCCTTTTCAAACGCTCTCCATGCAATTAAGAAAAGCAAATGTCATTCGGAAGCCTCAGAAATGAAAATTTGTATGAACTTATTAGCATGAAGTCAACAGCGCTAGTTAAGGGCAGGTTCCCAGTGTGTGCTCTGTGCCTCTGCTGCGGAGGGAGATGCGCGCGGAATGAGCAAATATAACCCCCGCTAGTCCAACATTAAAGCAAACAAAGGAAGGTGGCATGTCGGTGGTGTGCTAAACAACAATAGCTAATGGTGATTAACTAGACGGGGCCCGCCAAGTGCTGCTTCTGACCTGTCAGGGAAACTACGGCCCGGCACGCAGGCTTCCGGAAAACTCTCCCTTATGAAGATGTGCAACCAGGTCTCACCCAAAGTCGAAAAAGATGATTTATCCGAAGCCCAGCTATATGGGGGCTCAGACAAGATGAACAACCTAATAAGGCCCTGCCACGTCCTTTAGAGAGCTGACTGCAGCCGCAAACCCGAGAGGGGTGAAGCCAGGCACCAGGGTACTGTTGCTAAGGCACTTCTGTTTACCCAGCATACCGACTGCTTTTTTGGACAAACATTTACCAAAGAGGTTGTGGATCATGGATGGGGACCAGGACAGAGAGGCTGTAGGAGGTGGCTCATGGGGCAGGGCCAGGACAGGGAGTTTCTCTGGGGATCATCTTTACCCCAGTCCCCTGAAGCTGGGAGGAAGGAGGAGGACACCCAAGTGTCTTAGAGTTTGTTATAGAGTTGTGCTTTCTCAGTGGAAGGGGGAGGCCTAAGCGTCACTGTGGTTCAAGGATTAGCTGAACTATCTGGTCCAGCTTAGGTCACATTGCTGTCAGTACACAGACTGAGGCCTGTCCTTTGTATTGTACACCAGAGGAGATGGGCCTGGTCCACCCAAGGGGTAGATGTGAGCACAGTGGCCCATCCGTGAGACGGTGTCCAGACCTATTTGCAGGCAAAGGAAGCCTGTGTGAAGGAGCTCCTCCTTTGCATGGGACCCTGTGTTCAGAAGGCCACCAGAGGCCGTCGCAGAGGTCTGCCAGCACCATGTACAGGAAGAACTGATCAAAGCCAGGACAAAGCTGGCCTCCACCAGGCTGCAGCCTTCAGCTCAGCCTCCCCACTCAAGGCTTCTGTGAGCACCATGCTGGGCCTCCTCCTGCCCACTTCACTGGGGGCTGTGGCCTCTTGGCCCCCTCCCCCTGACCCTCCTTCTGCTGTGTGAGCCCCGCCCCCCCTTGCAGGGCAGCCCCTGTGGCTATTATAATAACTCATGCAAATTCGAGGGCTCAGGAGACAAAGGCAGGTCAGGCCAGCAGCTTGGGGACTCCTGTCGACAAACAATATTACATGTAAAATGTGTACCTTTGACAAAAGTATTAATATAGTGCTTTTGATTTTCTTCCTGATGAAAAGTGAAAAGTAGTAATTGTGAAGTGACAGAGGAAAATGAAGTTTTGAACCAAAAGGCAAAGTTCGCGGATGAAAAAACCGAACCCAATTAGCTGCTTATGGGGAATGGAAATACAAGGCGTTTGCTCTTCCATCTCCTTCAACAGCCTTTTGATTGACTCTGCTTAGATCTGTACGGCCAAGCAGATAAATCGACATGGCACATGCACACGAAGCTTAATCATTTGTAATAGTCATATTTGCCCTGACACATAATTTGCTATATCAAGCCTTTTTTTTTCTTACTCACTAGTATTCTGTGGCTCGGCCTTTGCTTTATACAACATTTAATAGTTTGCTTTAAACACATCAACATGCTGATCTATGATTGCCCTTTGCGTGTGCCTGGAGGAGCAGCATGCCCCTCCTCCCGGGGCGGCCAGTGGGACTTGAGGTGGGCTGCGTGGGCTCCTGATGTCAGGTCATATTCTAAGGTTTCCGTCCTCTGTCTTGTGTGAGCAGCCACTCCGTGCATCAAGGCCATCAGCCCCAGTGAAGGCTGGACCACGGGGGGCGCCACTGTGATCATCATCGGGGACAACTTCTTTGACGGTCTACAAGTTGTATTCGGAACCATGTTGGTGTGGAGCGAGGTAAGCCTGTGACAGTGGTGTGCCTTGAGCAGTCGCCTCCTCTGTGAATGGCTTCGGCAAGTCGTGTTTGGTGCAGGGACATGAGGCAGCTATTGCAAAGTTCCCTTTAGCTGTTTGTCTGTGGTGGGCTGTCCTGTGGGTGGGTTTGCCCCTCCCCCACAACCCTTGGGTTTAAAACCTGCCATAGGAGGTCCCCCAGTACCCTGGAACAATTAGTTCTAGAATTACTAGAAGCAGGTTTAAGGAGACATATGGTGGCGATTTTCATATGAATGATGCCCTGTGGCCTTTCCTGCAAACTAAAACCCTGGAACATTTGCTGCTCTTTCCCTTAAAGAACCATAGGCCCAGAGTCTCTGGGTGACAGGAGGGAGCATTCTGAGACGATGGTCCAATTTGTGCTCATTTTGTAATTATATCCAACTGGCAAGTGTCCGCCTCTCAGGGCCTGCCCCGCTGAGCGCTTGTTCATGTGTGGTTTCCGTAGCTGATAACCCCCCACGCCATCCGAGTGCAGACACCTCCACGGCACATCCCTGGCGTTGTGGAAGTCACCCTCTCCTACAAGTCCAAGCAGTTCTGCAAAGGTGCTCCTGGGCGCTTTGTCTACACCGGTGAGTACGCAGCTCCGGCCTCTGTGGGGCAGCGGTGGGTGCTCCTTCTCAGCAGGGCCTCGTGGGGGTGGTCTTCAGGGGCCCCACGGGAGGCAGAAGCGAGGCATGGCGTGCTGTTGAGTTTGATCAGTGTGTACGTTCCCATCTGCATCTGAGACAGCTCACGATGGCTGGGCAGACGCAGCCCTGTGACCTTGGCATTTCCTCCTGTCTGAAGGCCTTTGCCTCTGCCAACAGAGCAGAGTGGTGCCTGGAGGGAGAGTTCTTGGTAGCTGCCGCAGCTTCCAGCTTCCATGGGAGTGGCTGCCTCATGCCCGGCTGCTTGCAAGGCCTTGTGCCCACCCACTTGTCAATCAGGGTCAGGCTCATCACTGCTTTTCAGTTGCTCCAGCTGTGACTGGGAAGGAGAAGTCTTAGCCTGTCACCTATCCAGGGGAAGCCAGGGGTCTTAGCCCCTGCAGGGTGCTATTACTTGCAGGGGATCTATATTCCGGAGAGCATACATATATGTAATAAGTATATAGCCCGAGCCCCAGTGGATAGGCTGGGTGGCTTGTGTGACTGACTTCCCTTAAGTGGTATATCAGAGGCGTTTATATGCTGCTTTGCCCACACAAGTGCATAATTGACATGATTTGCTGGAGATTGCCATGGAGAAATGCCGCAAATAAACTTCACCTTCAGGAAGGCCTGTCTGCATTTTGGCTTTTACTCTCCCTCGGCTCCACAAGCTGTAAGGCATGAGGAATGATTTTGATGCAGGACAAGACCTGCTGAAGCCCAGCAAAGGTGGGCGGGATGGACCCTTGCTGGTTATCTGTGGATGTGTAGCGACTGGGTGTCTTCCACACTGTAGGGCTTAGAGCCCTGGGCTTGATCACTCTTTTACCACTTGAAGGTGCTCTGGAGCTGAGCTGGTATCCCACTGGGTGCTACCCTCTGTTCTGGCCAGCAGACAGGTTACGTGGAGGGTTCTGAGGTCCTTCCTTCCACATTGAAGTTCCTGGAGATCGTGGAAGTGGCAACATCTTTCCTGTTTTAGGAAGTACTGAAGGAGCAGAGTGGCAACATACAGACTCCCTGTTCCTCAGCAGGTCCACTGCCACCCAAGGCAGGGCTTGGGTCCTTATCCTAGAGGCATCCAGCTCCTGACAACCCAGCACCCCTAACTGGTCAATGGGGGACACGAGGATCTTTAGAACTGAAGGATACAGGGGAGTGGGCATAGCAAAAAGTTGACGTACCCACCTACTTTGGGGCGCTGAATATTCTTGGCCTCAAGTTGAGAGGTTGAGAGAGAAGAGTTCCTCTAGATTTTGAATCCCCCAGTGTATAAAAAATAAAAGCGTGTCAAAACAAAATGATAAAAATAAAATTGGGACATCTTTTAAAGGCTATGTGCAAGTTCTTCCCCAAATTACAATAGTTCTGCTTATTTCTGACTTTTTTGGTGGTGGGAAGATGTGCCCACCTCATCATTACCAGTATTTATTTATTTATTTATTTTCTTTTATTTTCAGCATAGCGTCCAGTAAATGCACAGTTCTACACTCTATTATCTACGTGGAGTATTATGAAATGGACTTCAGGCTAGATAATTTTTGTAAGTGCTCTGCACATAGTTAAGGTAGGCTGCACTCAGTGATGTGCGGTGCATTAGATGGCTATTCGCATTCAACTTTAGATTTTTTTCAACTTGCAGTATTAAATATTAACCCATAGTCAATTCAGGAACATCTACTTATTCCTTCCAAAAAAGTGCCTTTGCTGTTCAGCGAAGGACACCCACACTGGATGTCCCGTTCCTGGGGAGGTCAGAAGTTGGAATCTTGTCTTGGACCTGGTTGGTCATCCCCAGTATCTTTGCCTTGGGGTCATGTGTACGAATGAGCTACAGTTACCCCTCCCCACACACACATTCAATGTAGCTCCTCAAGGCAGCTGTTGGTGTGCAGTACCACACGGCAGGAACGGCAGGCTGTAGGGGCAGCGGGTCCTAGGCAAACACAGAGGATATTTGGTTAGATAGCTCGGTGTGCCCCAGGGTGCTGGCTGTGGAACCATGTGAACCTGAACTTCTCCAAGTTCAATTTTCTCTTCTCTTTCCCTCATGGGGTTGTGGCAAGGATCAAGCACAACTTAAAGCGCCTGACATACAGAGGGCACTTAGCAAATAGTACCTGCTGTGGAGAGCCACTGACATCTTAGATTTCGACTAGGGTTCGTGGGAGCCTTGTTTATGTCTGGAGTCCCTTGGATGCAGAGATGGCGTGCGCTTGCTCTTAGACCGACACTGGGCTGTGGGAGACATGTCAGGGCTGGGTGTACTGAGTGAGTTCCTGTGCTGCTCATGTGGCCTTGGCTTGGCTGGTGGCACCCAAGTGAGCCTGTGGCCACAGTTGGCAAGCCTGGCCTGCTCCTCCCAAGCAGGTCTTCCTTGTTCTCAAGTTATGTTGTTAGGGGGTCCTGCTGAGTTACTGGGGGGCTATGCTAGGCAATCCTTCCCCCAGTCTTTATATTCTTGGGCTTTTTGTCTGAGTGTTGAAGATGGCCACTTTTAGACGTGGGGACATTCCTTTTCCTGCAGATGGGTCCTGGTTTGAACACTTCTGAATAAATGCAGCTGTGCAGGGTGGGAGGAGCTGTTTGTCATTGACTGGCAGGGGTCACATGGTAGCATCCCCAGTTACCAGTTCTCTGGGGTGGGTGGGTAGGGAAGGGCATTCTCTTGGAGGCTACTTGCTCTCTGGCCAAGTGGAATGCTCTCCTGGGCCAGTGTCCATTGCCTCCCAAAGGAGAGCAGCGTCTCCTGAGCTTGTGGGAGCCACATGAACCTTTCTCCAGAGTCGCTGTCCATTATGCATGGTTAGGTCTACTTTCAAGCTGATTGGACTTGTTAGCCCCCAAGACTCAGGGCCTGCTTTCCTGGGGTTGGGGGTTTCCTGCTTCCCCATGTGTGGGTATTTGCAGTGAGGCTATGCAAGCTCAGCCCTTCCTAGTAGTGTGTGTGTGTGTGTGTGTGTGTGTGTGTGTGTGTGTGTGTCTGGGATCATTACTGGGAATATACATTTCACATGTGTGTTAGGGATATAGGATTCTATATTCTCAGGGAGCTGAGGAGAGGTGGGGTCATAACCTGTCTGGCCTGGAAGCTTCTGTCTGATTTGTATTGCCCTGAAATTGATGGGGACAATGAGGTAATCACAGGGACTCACTCCCCAAATGAAAACTGAGCCAGCCACTCTGGATGTCACAACATGGGCGCCGTCCCCTGGGCATCTGGTTCCCATCAGTGTGCCCAGGCCCCGGAGGCTGCTGGGACACCTTCACATTTAACCTTCCCGGCATGAGGCCAGCTGTGGGGCCGCAGGGCCACTGGATAATGAACCTGGGCTTGGAGGAGGGGCTGCCACCAGCCTGCCAGAGCCTGGGAGGGACTTGGCAGAGGTCTAAATGAGCTGTTTACAGTGACCTGAGAAACACCAGATTTTTCAAAACCAGACCCTATTAGTCAACCCAGAGTGGTCGTGCTCAGCCTCTGCCCCCGGAAAGGGAAGGTTGGTCAGGCCCCATCCATCCAGCCCCTTGGCTGCTGTTCACAGTCCCTCTCAAGTCGCAATTACCTTGGGAGGCTGCGGCGGTTCAGTTGATTAGCACGGTGAATTAAAAGAATGAGCCACAAATGACATGTCCAGCTCTTCCATAGGAGTTCTCTGTATTCCCAGCGAGCCTCGCCCCTGCTGTAAGAAGGTCAGAAATTAGAGAGAGAGAACAATTTTCGAGCGGCTAGCACTTAGGAGCAGAATTAACAATCACTGTGTATGTAATTGCCAGTTAATAGTAAATTGCCTTTAGACTGTAAAATGCAATATAAACTGGTGGGCACCTAAAATTAAATTAATGAGATATTTGCTGCATTTAAAAGCGAATAGTTCAAATTAATAACCAAGTGCAATGCTTGTTTTAATATTTGTCTAATAGCATACCATTGACTTGTTTAATAATAATTAAAACAGTCCTGGAATCACCTACCTGAGGAACTTACCATACAGGAGAATCAAGCCGCTTTTGCTTTTATGATTTTACTGGTGCAAATGCACCAAATTGTTAAGAGTAATAAGGGAAATTATTTTTTAATTACAAGAGAAACATTATGGCGTTACCTGATTAAGCTGGCTTAGAATTTTGTATGCTTCTAATTGAGATTATGTTCTCATGAAAACTCCTTTTCCAGACCTGTTTTCAAGTGTGAAGTGTGTGTGTGTGTGTGTGTGTGTGTGTGTGTGTGTGTGTGGTGTTTCCTTAAAACGGACATTTGGCAGAATGTTTCCTGATTAACAGAAGAATGGAGGTTGCTGGTGTGGCTTGGGCTTAAGCCTAGTTAGACTCCAGGAATGGGACTCGGGGGCTTTTTCTGTTGACCTCTTGCCCTGAAGTTTGATTGACCCACCCTCATTTTGGAGAATTCTTTTTTGCTCAATTAAAGAAATTATCACAAATTACTGGGAGTCAACATGTCGCCAGTAACAGACTGAGCCCAGTCACTCAACAAGATGTTGGCAGGCGGCATAGACACATCTAACGTGGACGCGCGGCGGATACCTGGAAGGGTCCCAGGTCTGTGATGCGTTCATTGGCTGGGAACATTTTCATAAAGACTTGTGTGCATTTGTTGTCAGATTTGGGAGACCATCCTTCAGCCAGGAATTGCAAGCAGTTTGTGTTCTTTCTCATACTGTTTCTAGGTTTTTCTTTCATATAT
>NW_026067909.1:5848366-5862982 GCF_014885135.2 Alexandromys fortis | reverse complement strand
ATATATTATATAAAGTTGTCAGGTTGTGCCTTAAAACTGGCTCCATATTGAGGGGTGTCAGTTCTATCCTGCACCTGTCTGGAGATGGTTTCCCGCTGAGTCTCCTGGCTGGTCTCCACCTTCCATCCCGTTTTCTCTTACCTGGGAAAAGCCCTTGTGTTTCTGTCATGTGGAAAGGTTACTTGTGAATATTTAGACATGGTTCTGTCTAAACCATGGGATCCAAACACTCTTAACCACAGCTAGCCAGTTCTGGTTTCTTTTCTCTCAGCCAGCCCTGTGGCTTCACCAACAAATCACTTGTATCTGTAGAACAAATGATTTTAATTGGCCGCCCACAAATTTGTATCGCTTGCACTCTGCTAAACTGAATGTTAAGCACAAACTGCCCAATTGTTTCAGCCCTAAAGCTCTGAGCCACCAATGCACACAATCCAGGAACACATTCTACCCTGCTGGCTCCCAGCATGTAGGGATCGTGACCCAAAGTCTTCAGTGACTCCATCCTCCCCTGGCAAGGCAGCCAGTGGCACACCTCTTCCCCTTCCTGTCTTCACTAAGTACGCTATGATCATACCTTTACACCCATGATGGTGGTTTCACTGTCACCAGGTCTCAGGTGTTTCAGGAAGACCGTTCTCTTCACAGCCACGTACCCCGGTACTGGGCACCCTTGGGTACAATGGTTCTTATGTCAAGTTACTATTCTTGAAGGGTAGCATGGGGCTGGGCTGTCAGCTCAGACCACCTTTAGGCTCCCAAATTTGAACCTTTATCCAACTACTCCATGACTCAGACAATGCCATCTTCCTCCCGTCTTCTTCCCATCCTCCTCCTCCCCTGCTCTTGCTTTTCGTGACATGTTACGAGTGGATGGCAGAGGGTGGTAGTTTCTGGTTTTGTTTTTCCCAAGGACTAGCTGGTAAGCGTCCTGCCTCAGCCCCTTCCCAAGGAAGTGGGGACCGATGGCCGTGGCTGAGTCCCATAGGTAGACCCTCAGGCTAGGAGGTAGCATTCACCAGGTGACCTCCCTTGGGTGGCACACTGCACTGCCTGAGCCACAATCAGTGATGCTGCTGCCTGCCAGGTGGGTGCTGGGAGTACGGCCGGAGAACGTATCCCTTTTAAGAGGGTTGTGTGAAGGCTCCCTGTCCCTGCGGTCTCTTCTTTCCTGTCTCGAAGGAGGGCAGGAGAATGAGGCACAGCACAAGTAGACAATTTGTCCTAATCAGTGACACCCATTTACCAGAATTGCTTAAAATGAACTATACCTCATACAGAAATCGCACATTTAGAGACTTCCATTCATCATGTGAAAATTGAGGGCCAGTAAACTTTTCTGCCCCTCCAGTGGGATCATAGGCATGCATCAAAATGTTAAAAATGATTGGTGAGACGGAGCTGTCACCCATTTATCAAGGAAAAGAACATTATTTGCTAATTTCCCAAGCAGGCTGGTGACAGGGTGCTTCGTCTTTAGACCCACGGTGACCAGCGTGGCCTTTTTGTTATTAGTACAAGTCAAGTGCTTTTGGGCTGTTGCTAAGAAGACACATTTGTCTGTCATCACGGGGGCTTTGGTCGCTTTCCAACTGGCTGTGACCAGGTCTGCTCCATGTGCCCAATTGGCTGTGTATGTTGGGGCTACGTGAACCCAAGAGGGGAGACGGACTGATAAATCACAAAGTTTCCATAGCAAGGTGAAGGTATTGACTTCGCAGCCCACCTGACAAGACGTGGCTTCCAGGAGACGGCCATCCGTCTTACCCAAAGGACAAAAGGGTCATTGGCTTCACTTAGGATAGGCAAGATGTGGATGGTAGAGACAGGCCTGACTTCTCTGTCTTTGACACAGGCAGGGTCCCTGTTTCTTACCCTACCTCCCTGGAAGTGCTGTCTAGAGGAGTTTTATTTCCAGTTCTGGCTGGGAAAGATCCATATTTGAAAACACCCTTAGAAAGACATTGGGGGTGGTGGAGTATGTGTGTGGGGGAGGACAAGCTAATGGTCATTTAAAAGCACGCACAATGAAAGTGACCAAGTGAAGAACAGGCAGAGCGATGGAATAAGGAGGTCTAAGATGGGATGGCAGGTCACGCTAGTGAAACCGAAGCAGCGGCAGAGTGAACATCTTGGTGGCGGACTTTAAAAGGGAGCGGTTCTGACACCGCTGGGGGGTGAGACAAACTGCCCATTGGCCCTCTGATAGGGACAAGGAGCAATGACCCCACCTCACTTCTTTGACTCATAACCTAGTGCTTGAGCTGCCTCCCACACAGTCCGTTCCCACACGCATGGCGTAGGGGCATGGGAAGGATATGGTGGGTGAGTGTTTCACTCTGGAATTTTCTGTGCAGGCTGGCTCCTGGGACAGCTGGACTGAGGTCCCTGTGTGTCTCCATAGAAAGTTTATATTTCTAGAAGCTCTTCAGTCTTGTCCATACCCAGTGGAGTAGACCAAGACTTGGGTTGCAAAAACAGCATGGGAAAAGATACATTCAAAGAATTGTTGCTTGGCTACTGGGCTTTTAAAATTAGTTGTAGAAAATTATCAGGATCCAACTTTCTTCCCGTTGGGTGATTTTTTTTTTTCAAAAAACTCAGTGACAACATGGAAGTCTGTGATGTGGGTTGTTGACCCTGGATAACTGCAGAGTTTCCTGGGACCCTGATGAGCTGATGGGATAGTTGGTTTTGCAGGTGTGGACTGATGGAGTGGTGCATATCTGTTGAAGGTGCAATAGGGAGGGACTTAAAACACAAACTCCTTGGGGACCAGGAGCCACCATAGGTCTTGGTATACATTAGGTTCAGAGTACAGTTTTCATTGTTTGTTGTGTTTTTGATTTTGTTATAAAAACACAGCATTATTCTGGGGCCCATTTTCTCTCTCTCTAGTCATACTCTTTCCTGAAACATAGCTTCTTATTCTTCCACATATGAAAACCCTACTGCTAGGCAAGGAAGGGAGCCCTGAGATATCTGAGCCTTCGTAGGCCCAGGTCTGCATCCTGTGGCCGCAGAGAATTTGAAAGTCTGGAAGGCTATGAGGTTAGATTTGGGGGTTCTGCTAGAGTTCTGTTCCATCTTTTCACTGCCTCCCCTTTGTCTCTGACTGGCATCTCTCCTTTAGCCTCCATGGGGTGGTGAAGTGCTATGGCCTTTGTTCCTTGGTCCTGGCCAACATCTTGGCTCCATGTCAGTGTAGACGCCCTGATGTGTCAGTAATAGCCATTCATCACTTACCCCTTGGTGTTTTTCCTTTGATGACAGTACTCCCAACACAAAATCCTTTACAGAAGCTTAAGCCTATTAGCACTCGGGGGCACACACATCAAGGCTCCAGGCTCCTGTAGTTTGTTCATGACTGTGGCAGGTGGCTGCTGTGTGTGCCCTTGTCATCCAGCTGTGGTATATCCTAAGCCAGAGACCGAAGGATTTCCTTATGTGCTTCCCGTGGGTGGAAACAGCAGTCACTCCCCAAGTGAACTTAGCTTGCTTCTTGTTAGTGAGACCAGCCTGTGGCTAGCAGAGGCCACCGCCTCACAGGGCTCCCAGCCTTCCGGGAACTCTCTGTCTACAATGCTAACATTCTGCCTTGATCAGAGCCCCAGGTTCTGTTTAGCCTTTGTCATGGCATCATGAGAGAAACTGGTCCTGCATCCACCCGTGGATGATGCACCTTGTCTATCTCTGCTCCTCAACCAGGAGCTTGGGAAAGTCGGATGATTGGGATGGTCACAAAGGGAGCATGATGTCAGTTTTAAACACAGTGTGGTGGTGAAGCGCAGGTCTCTGTGATTTGGGATTTGTCTCCTGGGGTCAGTGTTTATCTCATGCATATGGAGGCTGAGGTCTCAGTAGGGCATTGTGGATGACTTGTGGGAAGGAAAATCAGTAGCTCTTTAGGTGCTCAAGAATGGGGGTGTCCATGTGAGAGGAAACACATCTTGACTTCTCAGCATTTAGTTCTTGCCAAGGGCAGTGACTCTCGTCTTCATCCTGGAAGCCTGCCTGGGATCTACGTGGCCCGTGACAGACATTGAGTGTGAACATTGCTACAGCCCCACTGATTCAGTCCTGTGGGAAAGGAACAGGTGGGGAGAGCAGTTAATAAAAAGCCTTAATGCAAACAGGCTCTCAAGTCCCGTGTTCAGGGGAAAGACATAGCTCCCCGAGAACTTGCAGGTGGCAGAGCTGCGGGATTTTCTCCGCAAATGGCCCTGGAGACTGCGCCATGGGTGCTCAGCAAGGATGTGGAGGATTTCCAAGAAGAATGTGACCCCCTCCTGGGTGACCAGGGAGAAAGTGGAGGGCGTGAGAAGCCATGAAAGCATAGGTGAGGAGCTACCTCCTCGGGTTACAAGACATGTAATCTCCAACCATGTATGAGAGCAGAGCTTACTGACCCTCCCTCTGCCTCTCCTCCTCTCCTTCCTCTGTCTCCCCTCCCCCTTATAATTCTTTGACAGTTTCATCTTGTATATTATATATTTTTGGCCATTTTCACCCTCTATTTTCTTCTCCCATTCTCTGCTCCAACTGAAATCCCAGGTTGGCTTTGAATGCCTGATCCTCCTGCCTCTGCCTCCCGAGAGCTGGGGTCACAGCATGCAGCACCATATCCGGCCATCAGGGCTGCTTCGTGTGCCCATGTAGAGGGCAGCACCCTATGCACCATGTCTGCGCTTTTGAGGATTCTGCGCTTATGCTAATCCCGGCCATGTCTTTAAAGGCTTTGCCTCCAAATAGGTCTTTCCTTCTGTGCTCAGCCTGAAAGACTCAGAATTAAGATGCCACTGGGAAGACTCAAAGGTAGACCATGTTGGGAAATCCTGAGTAGGAGGGCCTCAGCCCAAAGTTGCCTTTTGCCTTCCTCAGCCACTGTGGGTCTCTGCTCTCTCTAGAAGCGCTTGTACTGCCTGCCAGGTAACATGCAGAAGGATACTTTCTTCAGCACAGGCATACCCAGATTAAGTCATTGACTACCATTCCCCCACCTACAGTTAGCATGTAAGTTAATGGGTTTTATTATGACATTTCTACACATTTATGATGTGCAATGGTTTGTTTTTCTCTCCTCCCCATCACCATTTCCTGTACCTCCCCTCTTCCCTTTGGACCTTTTCTGCCCCCTCAGAGTCTCCCTTCTACTTAAAAAAAAAATCTAAATTTGCCTATGAAGAAAAGCATTCAGCATTCATCTGGGTCAGGCTTATTTCTCTTAACATGGTGCTTTCCAGTTCTATCCATTTTCCTGCAAACATATGATTTCTGGGTTTTGTTTTATTTTGTTTTCCATGTGTAAGACTCCATAGCGTATATATACTTCTTCTTTAGCTCTTCAGCTGATGGGTAGCTGGGCTGGTTCTATCTCTGGGCTAGTGTGAACAGTGTGAGGGTCAGTGCAGGGGTGCCACTGGAGACCTCACTTCTGCTTCGATGTTTCTTTGGGTGTAGTTTACCTACCAAGAGAGTCAGCAGAAGCCTAGAACCTAAAGGCAGAAGGTTCTTTATATGCACAGTGTTATACACCCTTAGTCTAACTCTATTATTTTATCCTGCATGGACTGTCGCTCTGTTCCACATTCTCATTCCTTATTTATTCTTCTTGTCCTTGGCTTTGGCAGCTACTGGTCTCATCCTCACCCCTGTCGATTGGCCTCTTCTGGTTGTCTGTCAAAAGCAGATCACATAATAGATGGCCTTTGGGGCTGACTTCTTTCGCTTATCACGTGATGTTCTTAGGTTCCCCTTGGCACGTGTCAGGATGACATTTCTTTACATGTCTGAGTAGTATTCCATTGCACCACATCTGCTCATGTGTTTGTAGGTTGATGGACAGGTAGATATTAGGGGAAAGACTGCACGGATAGAAGACAAACAGCGTGTTCATCTTGTGTCTCAAAATGAGAGGTGCTTGGTAGCTTTGTCATGTAGACTGGTGTCTTCCAGAAACCTGGCCACCAGACCGTAGCACCTTAGAGCACCAGCTGTATGCACTGCTCGGAACAAGGCAGGCACATGGCATAGGGTCATCTTGAATGATCCTTACTCTTTTGTAAGAAGTAGGGGTTTTCACAAGGTCATGGGAGAAGGGCCACTTGGCTCCCAGGAGGGATCTTTGTTTTAAGCCATGGCCTAAGTACCTGCAGCCTAGGAGAGCTGGGTCCCAGAGCTTTCTGTACTATTCCTTCTACATGGAGATTTTCCTGCTGGTTTTAACTGTGTGTCTCCATTGCCACTGGCCCTCCACAGAGTGTGTTTTCTGCTTGACTTTTAGGACCTCCCTCCTCCTCCTCCCATGTAACCTTTGAGAGAATGAAGACACAGGGAACTTGCTTTCTTGAAGCAGGGGGTAACACGTGGGAGCTTGTAGTGGTTGCACGATGTGGAGAGTGGGTTTTCACTTATTGGTGTCTCCGTTTTGGACACACTTCTCTACCTAGAGAGCTGGGTAAATGCCAGGACAGCCTTGGAAAGTAGGGTGGTATGCCAGGAATAGGCAGCTCTTGGATCTTTACCTGTTGTGTATCCGCGCTGGGCCATCCTGAGATGGGCAGGTGTGGTGAGGAGAGCTCGGGCTCCAGGGTTGGGTTTTCTTTTTAGCTGCAGGGCTGGGCTTGGTTGGTGCAGTTCCCCCATGCCGATGCAAGCCACAATCCAGTGCATTCTTTGAGGAATGTAAACAAAAGTGTTTGAATGCAGTCCAACAGTTGTCAGCAAGGGTATTATTTTGGTAACAAGGAAGATGGGCTGCCCCCTTTTCTGCATTTGGTGTCACATCACAATGCTGCCATCCGCTGCCAGGCAGTGGTGAATGGAAGCGGGTCCCTGTGCAGGAGGCCCAGTTGGGCTGCCTGTATGAATACCAGAACAGCATTCCCTGTGTGAGCGGGGAGGCTCCAGATTCCAATTAGAAGTCAACTATGGTGCTTTTCTCATTCTGAGAAGACATGCTGATGGAACATGATAGGCTCTGTAGGAACAAATGGGAAACTGAGGCCGGCCCTACGTGGGCCTGGCACTGGGCATGCACCCTCCACAATGGCTCAGAGCAGACACCAGACAAGTCTAAGCCACTCAAGGGAAACATCAAATTTGGGGTTGACCTCCAGGCACAGAAGGGTGACCTTAGGTCTTCTTCCCTGTTTGTCCCTTGGCCAGGCCAGCACCCCAGTGAGTGATGCAGGAACCGCGTGGCCTTTGTGTTTCCTATGCACACCACAATGCCTGACTCACCCTGCCGAGTTCTGTGATTGAAATTCATTGCCAAATTTATTGAGAAATTAATGAGAAAAGCTGCGAAGTATTGACTTTGAGAGGAAAACACAACTCATCTTGAATGAGGAGGAAAATGCAGCAATAATTTAGCCACTATTGATTTGGCCCTGTCCATGTATTGATCTTCATTTTACAATATTAATTTGCACCTGCAATCGGCTGCAAAGGGAACCGATTTCATTTTGTGGCCGCGTTAGTGTGCAAAGCATTAGGTGTTCTTAAGCAGGGAGAGCCACACGTTGGGTTGGGAAGTCAGGTTTCCCCCATTTCTGCTTGTTCCTGAAATAGACTAAAAATTAAAATTTTTTGTCCAACAAAATATGAAAGCAAAAGCCCATGTAAACCGTGGCCCTCCTCCCTGCTGCCCGGCTGCTTCTCATCCACACTAGGAGCCGTCAGCTGCCTGCGACTCCAGCCACCCCTCATCATCATGCCCGGATCAGTTCAAAGTTCATGAAATTTCTATGAGCATTGATCTCGCCCCATTGATTTTTTTTTTTTTGCAGCAGATCTTTGAAATTTTAATTTCCCGAGCATCTGAATTTCTTATAGATGAAATGTGCTTGCAGGAGACAGTGGATGATAAAGTGGAGAACTTAGCATCATTTTAAAGCCTAAAAAAGGAGGGAGAGAGAAACCCAGGCATTTGGGGACTTTGTGCAGTGTTCTGAGCTGGAATGATGAAAGTGCTGTAGCCGGGGGGGGGGGGACATCCGGTGGGGGGGGGCTAAAGTATCAATTTTGACTTCCGAAGCCACACATTTTTTAATGTAACTTCTTATACAGTCATTTTTGAAAGAAAAGCTATCTGGAGAAACAGCGGGGCAGAGCAGCATTCTTCACGGGGCAATCGTTGTCTCTCAGCAGTCTTTATCACCTGGTCAAGCTCACCTAGTTACTTATCAGTGGGACATTTAATAACCTCAAGGTGATATAATTGCTATTGGCATTTTTCCCCCTTGGATTCGGCTGGTTAATGTGTAAACTACTTGTCAGCAAATAGCACTTTGTCACTAAAATCACCAACACCCTCTAGAGGAATGTCTTTGTATTGAGCAATTTAATTTTACTTTATTTAATTTTTACACATTACAACCTGTGTTCATTCAGGCACACTGACGGCTTCTAGTCTGTTGGGGCAGGGTCTGGGTATCCCTGTTAGTAAAATATACTATATCTTATTTAACAAACCCATTGCCTTAATTGAAGCACGTTCTTGTCCCTCGGAAAAGGAACTACAGATGTTCTTATTATGTAGTTATGTTGCTAATGTGAAAAACGGCCTCATTATGAGGATCTGTTTGTAGCAAGAAAATTACTGCATTATGACAAATGCATGATTGGGAAGTTACAGGAAGCCGATCATTATTGAAATGAAACTGGAGCTCACTTAATAGCTGCAGCCAGCAGCTGGAATGGAGCAAATGAATGTCTTCCTGTTGTTATTGTTGGAGTCAGGGTTTTTGGGCAGGAGACTCTGCTGTACCGCAACCTGCGGGCTGGCTTGGGCTTCCAGGGTGGAAAGGCAGTGCTCAGAGCAGCTGTTTCCTACCTGGGAGTCTCCCCCTCGTGTGTTTAATGACACTGTCTTAAAGACACCACCGCTGCAGGAACAATTACTGCAGCAGTCCTTCAAGGCGGACCACTGCTCTCTGGCTGGCAGCCCGATCCGGGTCTCTCTGGGACAGGGGAAGGTGGTCAGGAGGTTGTTGTCATAGTTAAACTTCATCGCTGTGGCCCCTCCTTCACGCAAGGTCCCTTCCACTCCTTCCAGCAAGGGGGCCCCTGGTCTGGGTGAGGGGTGTCCATAGCAACGTTTTCTACTCTTGATTGAGTTTCCCACAATTGGGAAGTAGGCACAACTGAGCCCTGAAAGCATAGAGTAGTAGCTGCTCAGTTAATTTTGGGTGAATGAATTAGGCTTCCAAACATTCATGGGGCTGAGTTTCATCCCTGGGACTTGCTTTTTGTCGGAGACTATACTGGCCCCAAGCAGCATTGTTTTTGATCTGCAATGTTTTCCGTGTGTCATTCATGGTCAGGAGCATACCCCCTTACTCACATAAGTGAATGGGGTTTCCATACCAATGGATTAGCCTTTGAAGTCTGACGAAAGCCATTTACATTTTGGGATGTTGGAAAAGAGCACAGAACCCCGAGCAGGGATGGCTGACAAAGACAGTTCAGCCATCAACATGTAAACTCCAATGACTGATGTCACAAGAAAGAAAACCCCGGCCCTGCCGCCCATTGGTACGTTTCTAATTGCAGCAGGCCAGTTGGAGCTACCCTGGCCCCAGCTGCAGCTCAAAGCCTGATGCCATTTTCGGCTGCCACATTAGCTCTGGCAATCCCAACTTGAACCGACATCACAGACCGTTAAAATTTTATCAATTGCGCTATGATTAATCCCCCAGTACACGGGCATGACTTAAATATTTAGAACGCTTCTTCTGTTATGACTTCAATGCATGTAAAGTAACGAGATTAACTCCAGTACACTCAAATATATTTAAATATGCGTCCTTCCCGAGCTGCAGGCTATCCGGCGTGCGGAATCGAGTCTATGTGGCCATGTCAGGCTCTATTTGTAGGGCCCACGCTGGAGACTGGCCTGCATATGATAGCCGGATATCTGGCCTTTCACAGGCTGCCTGATTGCTTGCCTCATTTGGCATGGAATGTGATTCCCGGCCATTCTAGCTTCTGATTCATTCAGGTTTTATTGCTGTGTAATTTTCTTATTCTAAAATAAAAGCTCTCCAACAAAAATTACTATGCATTAGGCCACAGTAGCCTACTCAAATGGATATTAATACAGTTTATCTCCAAAAGGACGAATAATGTATTTGAAACAGATAAAAGGCCCTCCACTAAATGAGGAATGTTAATATCTTATGGCACAGTTAATAAAGAGATATTTCACAGGGGAGATTTGTTTTATGACTTTTGATACAACAGCCTTGTAATCTGACATATCTTAACGATATAATTTCACACATACATTCATCGCCTACATGCAGCAGCCCATCTTAGCTAAATTTGAATTCAGGACAAATAATGGGTGCTAATTACTTCCGGAGGGGAGGATTTATTAGAAAGCTCATCCTCTCTTTTACAGGTTTGACAGAAATCCATGTGTTAGCTTACAGATACACTTTTGATAAACGTTACTGTTTCATTCCCCTTCAGCAGAAAACAACATTTGTTTTTGTTGTGTTTAAGGCAGAGTTTAAATTAATTTAACCCAGTGACACATGTTCGGAGACTAAGCATGCTGCTAAATAATTCCTTGGAATAAATTGCTCAGGAACCAAATGCATTAATTTATGGCTTTGCTGATGCTGACAGATGTGAGGGTGGGCCGGCAAATATTAACATAAAACAAATTTGCTTTATTCTTCTTCATATTTCTTCTTCATCCCCGACTTGAGCTCACCCAGGGCTCCTTCTCTAATTATCCACGAGGTCAGTAAGCAAAATTGGGAAGAAGCTGAGAGATCAATACAAATTATCCCTGAGCAAACCAGTGCTGACAGTTTGAATTGCAGCATATGTTTACCCAAAATCAGGCAATTTATCTTAATATCAGCAAAGTAATGCAGTGCAGGTGAAAGGTCAGGCAATCTCTCCCCCTCATAATTACCCAGTTCTAAAACAGGAAAGTGGTATTGATTGGCCTGGCTCGGGGCTCTGTGACTGGACGTGCCAGTGCCTTGCCCTGGCTCGGCTGGGCTCTAGGCTGTAAACTCGACACGCTGAGGGTTTATTAGATGTGCGGGGAGCTCTCGCGCTCTCTCCTTCAGTTGCAGAATTGGCCAGTGAGGACTGAACCAGTCTTCAGCAGCCATGGGTATTGATGGGCTCCTTGAGGAGCTGAGGGCTGCCGACCAGGGCAGGTCTTCAATGGGACCAGGCAATGCTCCCTGGGACCCAGAGGTACATGGGGAGACCCACCACCAGAGCAGGAACTCCCAGGACTTGTGAAGGTCTGCTGATGGTCCCCTGCACCAAAGAGGAGGCAGGTTCCAACAGTTCTGCTAACTAAACACGTTGGAGTTTCTATAGCCAGACCCCTGCGGGAGGGCCGTCTTCTGGTTGGAACAGCAACACTAGGCCTTTTGCTGTGTAACTCATCCAGTTTGGTGGGGATTGGCCCTGGCGCACTTTGGTACCCTACCTGAACTTTCCTGATGTGCCACACCTACTTGCTTTGATGATGCCTATTGGTTTGAATCAAGATGAAAGAGGCCCTCGTAGCTATACTGCTTTCTGTGACACATGGGTCATAGAAGAAGAATATCAGTTCAGCTGAAACACTAGAGAATGTGTCTCCCAGAGTGAGTGTATGCTCATCACAAGTCATAAAGCTTCTGAGAGCTTGCATTAAAGCGCCTATCACCTGTCAGGGGCATTTGCATGAAATCAATAATGGCTGCCCATCTATCTTTTCTGATCACCTTTCATCGGGCCGATTCATTAAGTCAAACAGTCGTGGTGATTAGCTGGCAGAGAGGAGAAACCTGACATGCTAGGAATGCACACTGGGCCACCCCTCCACCCCGCCCCCGCCAAACACCCTGAGCAAGAAACATAATACTTCATCTTACCCTTTTTGGACCAAGTCGTTTGCTGGGCCTGGAGCCCATCCTCCCGGATGCCCGAACTGCATTTTTGCCTGACACCCTTGCCCGTGCTGAGGCAGAGACATGACAAATTGTCCCCCCAGTCAATGCTGACAGCTTCTGATGATTAATGGCCTGATTATGAAGTGGTTTTACACATATAGAATTTACATCACAGAGAGTTAGAAATTTTGCCATGTCACATACACCAAGGCATTTTGAAGGGTTTTACTGTTTGCAAAGAAAAAAAGAGGGCAAAATCCCAGCAAAAGCCATGTCATGTAAAATCAATACATCGGATCAATGCTTTATTAACAAGAAAATGTCTTACTTCACATTCCTGTGCGGACCTTTGTCTCCAGGATGTATGATGGAATGTCAAATCATATTGTGGTCCTCAACTTTCGGGCGCATTATTGAGTGTACGCGCAAGGCGTCCTGGGTTGCTTACAAGACGCACCGACAGCTCACACTCGAGGATAATGGTGACCAATTATTGTGGAGAGCACTTTCCGAGGCGGCCCCAAGCTTCCTCTTAGGAAGCTCTGGCCTTTTGTGTTCTCCCGCACTCCGCAGACCTGGGTGGCGTTAATCATCAAATTACTAACGAGTGATGGCCCAAATTGCGGGTGGAGTAATGAATAGACGGCGGCAGGTCTTATTAGTCTCCGAAAACCTCCTGATTTATGTCGCGCCGTGCACCGTGGAGTTACTCCACAGAAAACGATATCTACATGAAGAAATAATGTACTCTAATAAGTATTTTCATCTTAACTCGTGTCCCCGGGCCTCCGGGCTCAGTTTTTGTTGGAGTCAGGCAGAGCCGTAATAAAGCCCGATGGCTCCCCTTATAAAGCTTGTTAAACACAGTGTGTGCAGTCGAATGGAGTCCCGGCTGTGATTCATGCACTGTACAGGGTGCATGTGCCTCTGATTTATGGCCATGCACAGTTCATAGTCAAAATTACAATTTGAGGGATAAAAAGATTAATTACTATTTGTGGCCAGCAATTTCGCGGGGCTGGTGGATTGCAGCTGTGGAATGATAGCGCTCTATATCAGCTTGTAGTCGGCCAAACACAGATTATTAAAGCTTTGCAAGAGTAAGTGTTCCTCCTGCCTGCTCTGTGCTCAGGCAATATGCTAGACAAAAAAGGACCACAGGGATAAATCTGAGGCTAGCAATAGCTGGACATATGTCATAATTGCCAGTTTCCCATAAATCCCGGCTGGTGAGGAACACACCGTGTGATGCAGACGCCGCATCATGGCCCTGGTGATGGCTATATATGGCCCCAAGACCTGTCACTTCGGGACTGCACTGCCATTTTTACAATATACTGAGCCACCCTTTGACTTTCTTCCAGTCTAATTATAGATGTGAAATAATCGTTGCTTTTATGTGCAGAAGAAAAGGTGGTGGTGGTGGTGGGGGGGGAGTCCATTCCTTAAGGCAGACTACCATGCGCGGGTGCCTGCCTGCAGGCACACCTTTGTGCAAGCATGCAGTGAGTGCACAATGGATGACGTCACGGTGACTGACTTGCTCTGTGTCTGTGTGTCCTCTTGCAGCCCTCAATGAGCCAACCATAGATTACGGCTTCCAGAGGTTGCAGAAAGTGATACCCAGACATCCAGGTGATCCCGAAAGGTTACCCAAGGTCAGTACGAGAGCACATGATGCCCCCACACGGGACTGGTTCTGGTTTAGGGGTGGTGGATCTTCGGGAAGAGGAGTGCCAGACACCCCAAACCCTGTGTCCATGTCAAGGCCAACAGGTATGGGGAGCCTTCTGGCCCATGCCTGGCTACTTCAGAGGTTGGTGAAGGGTGAGAGATGGCGCACGGACTCTTACTTTATGTTGCTTCTTTGGAGGGCCATCTCTTTAAAGGAAGAAAAAAAAAACCATGGCTTTTCTGATAACGAATATTTTGGATTCTGCAAGGGGGACATAAACTTCCGCGTAATGAAATAGTTCAATTAAACATTTTCCACTCCAGTAGCCTGCGCCGATTTCCATCTAGGCCGCTCCAGTCTGATCTGTGATTACTTGACTCTTGTTTTCCTTTCATTTTCTAAAGCTCGATTCAGTTTAATCTTTTGTTTACAAAGCTTTTGTTATAAGTCCCTGACTTAGCGGGCTAACAAATGAAGTCCACATATTAATATCTAGGGGACTTTTCATTGAAATTCAGCAAAGACAAAAGCTGCCCCTCTTGTTTATGCACATCCTGCATATCACAGAAATTCCATTTTGATGTATAACATTAAAGATAAGTCAAGCTTATAATTTCCCCTCTCCTTTGATATAATTTTGTCTCTTTCTGCCTTCAGAAGCCCTCTCTGATTTTTCAAGGCCGAGTTGAAAATGCAAAATGAAAAAAAAGTGAAGTCATAACATTATAACTGATTATTTTACTATCTGTCCCTGTGTGTACCCAAGTCTTGACCACCTCTGAGTTTTATTAACACAATAAAACCTTTTAGACATTACCTTTTTAATACTCAGCAGGAACACAAGCAGTATCGTTAGGGTCCTTTTTAATTTGTGAACTCGCTAGTAAGGGAATGTCAGACACTCGCTGTTAGACCCCTCGGAGCCTGGGGAAGACATTTTTCAAATGCAGAGCAGTTAATGAAGGGGTTTTTGTTCTGAGGGTGAGCCTGGAAGCAGCACCCTTTACCCACAGGGCTTTGCTGCCAGCC
>NW_026067909.1:5635866-5843366 GCF_014885135.2 Alexandromys fortis | reverse complement strand
CAGCTCCCTGGTATTGCTAGAAGTGTCCCTTAGCTTATTTGTAAGTGACCCTGTGTTGTTTGGCAAGAATGGGCAGAGCCATAGGGCAGCTGTAGGAAGCCAGGAGGAGCCTTCTTGGATGTGTCATGGGCGGTATTTGGGTTCCCACCCTGGTCTGGATCCATGGATAAGAACATCCATTTTTCCCTCATGGTGTACCTTATCCTATAGAACAGCGACCAGGACTGTTGAGGTCACAATCTGGCACCCTTGGAGGTCAGTTTAGTACACATCCTCTATAAAAGCATCTCAGGCAGCCACCTCAGAGCCACCCCACTGGGCTTTGTTTCCAGTTACCCACACTCCAAAGCAGGCCCGGAGCTATGGCGCCCACCCCACCCTCGCTCACAGAGACAGCAGCTCTGAAAATGAAGACCCCTAAAACAGTCTTTCCAGGGAAGTTACGGCCATAAACAAGCTCTCTTTGTCAGCCATGGCATTTGAAGGTCTGTTGAGGCTGAAAGTTCAGAGAGAGTCGGGTAGCAGGTCAGGAATCCAAGCTGTTGAGAATTGCTTCTAAAGCAATATGTGGAAACAGCTAAAGGTTAGACATGAAGCGCCGGCCGTCGACGCCGACAGAGATGGAACAGGTCTCACCAGTGGTAGGACTGGCATGATAAGATTACCCGAGCTGGCTAGAGTCACCAGGGCGAGAGGAAGCATAAAGTCAATTAAAAATGTTGAATATATGATATAGATTCTCGGGGAAACCCCCCCCAAGTGTCTGTCACTGATAATAATGTTATTTTTGGCCGGGGGGGGATTTTAACAGTCGGCTACAGTCGCAATACAAGCAGCGTGTCCCCGCGAGGCTACGTCCCCAGCAGTACTCCCCAGCAGTCCAATTACAACACAGTCAGCACTAGCATGAATGGATATGGAAGTGGCGCCATGGCCAATCTAGGGGTCCCTGGCTCGCCTGGATTTCTTAATGGCTCCTCCGCTAACTCTCCCTACGGCAGTAAGTGTCTGTTTTTGTCACACGTCATCACGCAGATTCATATTCACTACAAAGTCGAGTGTGTGTATTGCTTGGATGTTCTGTGATGTGAGCTACTGGATAAAAGGAAGGGTGGCCCCAGAGGCTGGGCGTCCAAATGACAACCACAAATTGACCTAACACAGCCCTCCCCAACAACGCCATCCCATTGGCCACCAGAATATAATCTGAACCACACGGGGCTGCTCAATTGGAAGAGCAAGCCCGACCCCCACCCCAAAGCGTTTGCCTGTTATCCAGAGTGGCCGAGCCGAAGCATGTCATGTCTTGTTTTGTGGCCCCTCCCCGTGCGAGGCGAGGCCCTCAGAGCTCTCGCTGTGGTGCTGCGCCACAGCCCGCGCGTGCTGACCGTGTTTGCTTTGTTGCAGTAGTGCCGTCCAGCCCCACCATGGCAGCCTCTTCGGTCACCCTCCCTTCAAACTGTAGCAGCACACACGGCATTTTCTCATTCTCACCTGCCAATGTCATCTCCGCAGTGAAACAGAAGAGCGCTTTTGCGCCCGTGGTCCGGCCCCAAGCCTCGCCTCCTCCTTCCTGCACCAGCGCCAACGGGAACGGACTGCAAGGTGAGGGCGGTGTGGGTGGGTGCTCGGACCCCACGGCCCCTTCCCAAACCCCTTGCATGCCTGTGGCATTGCATGTGCTTCACTGGTTGGCATCCTCCTTCCTGTCCCACAGCCACCTATAGGCCCGGTCCTCAAGCCCCCAACTTGTACCAGATTCTGCCTCTAGGTTTTGTCTAGTAGCACTTCTGTGCCCCAAGGGGTGGAGCCTCCCTTGAGGGGGAACAAGACTACAGCAAGAGCAGAACCCCATGAAGCAGAGTACCCAGGCCTGGCCCGTCTCCGTGAAGGGCATGACCCTGCCCTTGGTGCCAAGCTTGCTGCCTCCTTATTAAAGGGGCAGGAGAAATAGTCTCAAACAGATGATAGGTCACCGTGCCGTCTAAGGTGCCCATCCCAGACCTGCCAGCTCCCCTTGCCATAAGGCAGAGCTTTATCTGCAACCTTACCACTGGGACAACGAGTCTATATGGCTTTGCTCTCTCCTGGAAGGGGCTGAGCATCCTGACCCAGGGCCATTTGTGTACCATTGCTGGGTGGCAAGCCTGTCTGTGGTTGGGAGTGAGTGTTCACTCTCAGTTCAGAGTGGGAAGGGTTGGCCCGAGGGCATGAGAGTCCCCACTTGGACACAGCTGTCCACAGTTGGGGCCACGTGGAACAGACACGGAGTACCTTTCCCAGCACTGAGGGCAGCTCACGCTGCCTGTGACCTCCAATGAGTGTGGTGGTGAAGCCATATGGGTGCCCCTAGGCTTTCGGGCTCACCCATGACTCCCTGTGATGCACAGGGCCACACTTACTTGAAGTAAGTGGTGGCCGTCACCTGGCCTCTATCCGACACCACCTTGGGTATGTGCTCCACTGGGTGAAAGTCAAACCCATTCTCCTTTAAACACATGAACCCCTTCAACCAGTATTTACTGAGTGCCTACTATGTGCCAGGCTCTCTGCTGGGTGCCGAGGACGCAACCGTGGAGAAGACAAACTGGCCCTTTTGTGAAGTCGGTGGTATATTCCACTTTGATGAACTAATGCTCAAAAAAGGAACTGGAAAGGTATCAATGATTTGAACTCATTGTCTTCAAAACACCTGTCAGTGCCGACGGGACGCCCAGGCCCTGGGCGTCGCCAGCGGCCTCAGAGCTGTCCTTGGGCACCAGGCCAGCGCTGCTTAGGAGTCAGGCAGTGAGGGCAGGCGTCCGTGGACATGCCCCAGCGTCGAGGCTGACTAGGTGGTACCACGTAAGCAGTGTGTACACAGGGGCCTGCCAAACCATAAAGTTGTAACGGTGAGTCGGAGATAAATTAATATCGTTGAAATTAATGGACTGAGAAATTGAAGCTCACATCACTACATGAACAAATGTATTAATATGTTATACATAAATTAATGAGAACAGTCATTCTGACAAAAATTAAACAACACCAGAGTTAAAAGATTTTAAATTACATTCGGACCAGGAGTTCGCTACAGAGCTGGCTGCCCTTGGCGGTTCAGTGCCAGGCTTCTCTAGTCTTATGAGGAGAAGAAACCAGCACTCTGAGGTGCTGTGGTACCTCCATCAATCTGTGGCCTTGAGATTCCAGAGCAGTTGGGCCGTGTGTGGCTTCCATCTGAGAGCCTGACTCACCCTTACGCTACACAGCTGCTAGTCGGAGAGCTTGGGCCCAAAGGCAGAGGGGGAAACTGAGGCAAGTCTCCAATTTCACTTAGGAAAAGCAAGGCCTGCAAGCTACGGCCAGGATGGTTCCCATCTTTCCAGAGAGTGAGCTTCCCTTTGCTTTGGCGACATATGCAAAGCAGAGAGCAGTCCCTCTCCCAGAGAAGGCCTTAACAGAGGGCAGCAGCACCTGAAAGGCTGCCGGGAACCCTGCCACCAGTGTGCCCTCACCCCAAGAAGTAGACTTCCCAACACACCTCTGCCATGAGCAACGCTGGCTATACAGAGAGTTGGCAGAGTCTGGCTTCCCTGTGGATCCTGGCCCAGGAGGAGCGAGCTGGGCCCGCAGGAGGGTGCGCGTGCGGGGTGGTCGGCATTAACCTCTCTCTCCTTCTCTTTTGCAGCTATGTCTGGGCTGGTAGTCCCGCCCATGTGAGGGACTCTGTTTACCTTCACAGCACCCAGCATCCAAGGACGGACTTCAGGGGACACATGTAGTGTGCTAAGACATGCTGATGGAAACGATACCTTCAAAACTAAACATCAGCAGCGGTTGAATGCTACAAAAGACATTTAAAGATTTTATTTAAACTGTTAAGAACCAACACGCGAACAAAGCCTACTTCTTCATGAACAATTCCATTTTATTGACTGAACTTTTCTCATATTTTCACATTTCTCAGTCCTGAAGATTAAGGAAAACAAAGCGACGCCTATTTTGTATAAAGTTTCTGATTCCGTCTTGGCTGTCTAGTGCGTGCTATCTGTGTGGGGAGAAGCTTCGTGAATATGCACCATTTTGATGCCCATGCAACACTGAGGAAGAAAAGCCTCGAAACATTTTTCTGTACTCATATTTAGATTCACAATGGTTGTGTATCTCTATAATGTGAAATATTTTTTTGTGGTGAAAAAAAGGGGGCCAAGGAGGTATGAGCCATTAACTGGAACAGAGGAGGATATGACTAGGTGAATTTCGGGGTGGCGGGGAGGGAGGGAGGGAGGGTTTATCATTGCTTAACTTCATCTTAATGAAATGAAACTTTGTAACTTATTGTAGTTAGAAATTGTAACTTTGATATCGAATCTCTTGCCTTCAACAAGCACACTGACAGAGAAAAAAAACTATGCTACTGTCTGTTGGTTCCAATATTCTCCCACCTAGAGCTTCCTGTTAAAGCAAGTGCGATCGGCAACATTTTTTCAACTTTTGCGCACTGTAAACCTATTGCATTCTTAGGCTACTGTGAGGTCTATGTTTCTTGTACATGAAATTGTCCTTTTGACTTCTAGACCCTTCTTCCCCGATGTGTTTTGTATGTGGTTATAAAATTGTAGACTTTTGTGATTTTGCCAAAGTTGTAGCTAAATATTTATACACTTGTCTTGAATTTTTTTCAGATCCACTTAAAATATTTAGAAAAACGAGTTTTATTCCTTATGCGTCTTATAAGGGATAAAATGCTCTTTCATGCGACACTTCCTTTCCCATGAACACTTGCAATTGCTAAGGGACTTTATTTTGTAACATATCAATTATAAATATTGTATTTATCTTTGAAATTTTGTACATTGCTTTCCCCGCCTTCTTTTCTCACGTCTGTGTTGGTGTTTGATCCCGCCCAGTGCTGTCTGTCACACAGGGAAAGAACAGACACCAAGAACTGTCTCTCTGATCTGTTTTGTTAAAACGAGTCAATGTCCTCCCATTTCATTTGTACCTAAACCATTCGCTATTGTTTGGACTTTCCATCCCTTTTTTTATGTTGAGGAAAAGTCAAATTCATTGTTTATTTTTATATTATTTTTAAGTTATCTGAACAAATACTTTTGAGAAGAAAAGTTTGTTGTATAGTCAGAAGCAGACGGTGCCAGCGGCCGCGGAAAATCCTAGTAGATCCTGTGCATGTGGAGCGACCGTGAAGGGGCCACACCGTCCGGGCTGGCTCCTTAGTTTAGTTTTTATTTTTAATTGTTTTTTTTTTTTTTTGTAGAATGTAAAAAAAAAAAAGTCATTTTAGCTGCCACCTAGGACTTTGCCACATAGCTGAACTGTGTTTACTGGAAAAATTCAGAGGCCTAAAGTTTAAAATAAAATTTACTTCTGATGTTTTAATTACAAATGTTTGCCACATTAACTTCCTCTGATGCCTTAAAAGTGAACTTCTTCAAAGAACCTCTGTGCTACTTTATCACAGGCTTATACCACAATCGTTAACATTTGGAGACTGATGATGAACTCACACAGAATACACACACATACACATACAAACACACAGCACACATACAACACACAACACACACACATACAACATGCACATACAACACACACATGCACACAGTACACACACATACATACACACACAAACACACACCACACACACACACACACACAAACACCCCAAAAGCACAAACTTTCAGTCCGTCAGTCACTCCTTCCTGCATCTGTCTGCTGCTTCTGACCACTCAAGCTCACCCCGATGTTAGAGAGGTGTCATGGGAACACGGCTGGTCTTTTTTTTTTTTTTTTTTATTTTAAACAATACCTGTTTGTGGTCAGATCCAACAGCACAGTCTGTACTTTCTTAACTGGAAAGACCTCCTTCAGACACTGTGCCTGTGAGTGCCAAATCCACCGTGAGACCAAGAGTCAGAATTACTTTTTCTTTTTCTTTCACACCCATTGCCCTTGCAGAGAGCACACACTTTGTAAGCAGCAGCAGAAGTCATATTAAAAACAAAAAGGAGGGAATTTTCCAACATCAGACACACACACACAAGGAAACCATGTGTAACTTAGAACGTGTCCATTCAAGGGACTCAATAAGACAAACAATGTCCCCAGTGGTCAGTGGGTCACACTCTGGCTTTGTGACTCCTGACAGGGTGTAGCTACATGGAACAGCCTGAGAAGTCACTTTGGAACTAAATTGCCTCGATTTATTTTGTGTAAGTAAGGGTTTGACCTAAAAAGAACTCACGCGCACATTAGCAAGTATCCTCATGCCCGCACCCGGTTTGTGTTGTAGACCGACTAGTCGGTGCCCTCATGGCTTCATTGTGTCAAAAAACGAGAGCTTCACTAAATGGTAGATTTTGCTGTCAGAGACCCTACAATAAGATTGTTTTATCTGTACATTTTTTCAGATATTTAACTGTATAAAAATGTTCATTTTACACAATATTTAATTAAAGTATTTCTTGTCTGTGAATTTCACTTTTGGTAATTTTATCTGTTTGCCTATTAAAATGACTGACAAATGAATTGGGGATTTCATTTCCACATCCTGGGCCCCAGAGCTAGGGCTCACCAAGATCCAAAGGACTTCGAAGAACCTTCCAGAGTTTTCAACCCTCAATGGGCACAATTCCTACAGTGGCTGTGATGCTACAGGTACCGTAGGAATACGTGATACCCACACACTCAGGCCTGGACTGTTTCTGTCACAGCCACTTGGGCCACAACACCATGGGGCGGGGGAGGGGAGAGTCCTGCAAATGGTCCTGTGGTTGGGGGAGGCGTGGGCACAGAGGCGTTTTGCACTGGCCACTGGAGGCTCCACATAGATGGAGGCCAAGGCTGGGACTCCGGCGAGCTCAGCCATCAGCACCAGTTCTGGTTCACACAGCCCCTGCGCGGCTCCGCTACCCCATTCTGTCTCACCGGCACTTCCCATTTTCTCCTCAATGAGAGGCAGGCTTTACATGTTTTGGCTTGCGGTTCTGTCACACAGTCACGTAAGTGTGATCTAAATTAGTACTCACGGATGTCATCTTAATTACTTGTTCTGCTGAGCAAAACAGGAAACAATTATTCCAAACATAAAGAAACTTGTGAATACCTTTCTCTCTCGTCAGTGACGAGCCTTTGCCGGCTGGCCTTAAAGAGACAGTAAAGGAATAGGTTCCTATTGGCACAAAGCACACTTAAGATGGCCAGTCCCCTGTCACCAGGGCTGGGGAAGGTGTTGCCCAAAGCCAACTTCATCCCTTTGAGGTGGGACCAGGAACTCTGCTCAGGTTTTTGGAGCTCGTGTGCCAGGTTCTGTTGACCTCGGCAGAGAGAAGTTCAAATGCTTGGGTTTCAAACCAGAAGCAAGAACCGATTCTCTCAAAAGCGAATGCCGAGTATTGTCAGGGCTCCCTTTAAGGTCTTTCAAGCTTTTAAAGATTATTCAAAGCACTTGAAATGGGCTTCAATCTAATGCCTCATTTCATTGCATTAAACAGCCTAGTTAATAAAGAATCAATATATTCAAAGGGCAAGGTTATCTTTTGTCTATAAGGGGTGGTGTCGTGCTGAACCTTTTATAGTTCAAATGCTGAAAAAGACCTCGTGAAATCCATACTCATCAAGTGGGTCAACGAGAGCAATAAAGAGGCCCCTGAAAGGAAAGAAAGGCTGCTCCGCTTTGAAACAACTCCGGCCCTTATCTCCCCTGCTCGGAGAACCCAAAGAAGTCCTCCGAAAATGTCAATTTCTCATCAAGACAAGGGGCCACGATGATCATTTTCTCAGAGAATACATACAATTAGGAGAACTCCGAGAGGCATGGCGTGGATTCCTAGCTTATTCTGGCCCCACGAGCTTGGAGCGCCCTCCCCACAGATAAAAAAAAAAGGGACTGTTGATAACTGAAGTGTCAATACGCACGAAGAGTGAGTTTTGAATGTGAGTCCTTGTGCTTTGAGCCCGCCCGGGCCGATCCCAGGCCCTGATAACGACACAGCTGCCAGCAGACACCGCGGGCTGGCCCTTACAATTAACGCCATGAATAAATCACACAAAAGAGTGGGGAATGCTTTATACCGGGTGAGACAATCCCCTGTTTTACCCTTCAAGGATTCTTTTTATGTTGGAATAAGGTTGCTTTTAATGAAATTTAAACTCATCAGAGGAAATCAAAAACCTCCAATCAGATTACAAATTGATTTTTTTGGTCATTTGTCATGTCCCAGCATAGAGCCGCTGGTTTCACAGGGAGCCAGTTGCTGAGGTGGGTTGGGAGGAAGGGTGGACCAGCTCCCAACCTCAGTGGCTCTATACCCTACCCCTGCCCTGGAGAAAATGGGAGGCGGGCAGAGATTCTTAGTAGAGAAGAAGGTGGCTATGAGCCCATGGGTCAACTAGTCCCCACAAACCAGACCCCCAACTAGGACCAAGCAGTTCTGAATCCACCATCACTAAGTAAGCTGGGAGTAGGGGAGGCCATCCTTGGCAGGACTCGGTGGCCCCTACATCTAGTTTGACTTTAAAGCTCTATGGACAGCCTATATTTTGCAACTGTCAATGGCTGATTTATGGCTCAGGGGCTCACAGAACACCTTTGGGGTCACTTAGTGCTCTAAGGGACTCTGTGTGAGCCTGTGCTCCATGTCTAGTGTGTGAAGCTCTAGGTTCGATCCCCAGGACCTCCAAATAAAGAGATACAGCAAGGCTGGGTGACTTGCTTAGGGACCAAAGCTAGAAGCCAAATGCAATCGCATTGGCCTCCAAACCCTTTGTCTTTCCCACTGAGTGAAGTCTCCAACATCCTTAAGAGTTAAAGAGAAAAAGAATTTGAATGAGAAAGGGGAGAGAGTCGATTTCCAAGGATCCCAACCAATCCACCCATCATGGAGGACTCTGTTCCTTTCAGGCCATCCGATCAGACTGTAAGAGTTTTCTCTTACTAGTTCAGCACACTCCAGAGGTCTCTAGAGGGTTTACTTCAATCAATGGTACACATCCTTACTCCCCAGGCTTGGGTTGAAGGCTCTTCTTCTTCTTTGGAGCCTTGGTAGCATCCGCAGTGTATGGGGGCCAGGAGGAAGAAACTTGGTCACATGATGCAGGTACAGAAGGGTGATGTGTTCAGGTTCCCTGAGACCACACCAGAGGGACTGGGCAGCAAAGGTTTAGCCTGGAAGCCACAATTAGGAAGGGGTCAGCACAAACTGGCTTCTGTCAGTGCTGCAAGGCATAGAATGAAAAGGGAAAATGGGAGTCACTGGGTCGGTGGCAGAGTTGGAACGAGTTCTACCAGAGCCAGAGGTGTAGAAAGCACAAGAAACAAAGGTTATGGAGAGGCCATGCTGTCTTCCTGACCCACCAGATCACTCCCCCTCACAAGGCTGAGATGATGGTGGGTTCTGAACCGTGGGTCCTGGCTGTAGCTCACACAGCTATTGTCGGGCAAGACCCAGACAAAGCTGAGCTCAAGACTTGGGTCTCCTCCTGTGAAGAGCAAACTCTTTCCTGCTGCATGGACCCTGATTAGGGTGCTGGCAGAGCACAGGGCCCGAGTGGGGTGCCCAGCAAAGACAGAAAAGACACAACCAGAGGTTTTATCTCCAGTCAAGCGTGAGCATTTGCGAATCAGTAAGACTCACGAACTACCTTTCTAAAAGGGCAACTTCCGCACCGATTCATAAGGGAAAGACAGAGGTGATCAAAACCCAACCCATATCAAATGCGTATAAAATGCCATAAAGAAACCTGCTACTTTGGAAGCTATGGTGAAGTTAAAGGGAAAGAGGTTCCCTGAACTTCTTGAGAAGAAGTAGAAAGAGTTTAAAGTGGGTAAACAAACAAGCATAAAATTGGGGAAAAAATATTGTAGAAACAATTCAAAGCCTAACTGAACAAAGAGGAAATGGCCAGCATTAGCCATCAATGGGATATGGACTTTTACTGAGTGTCTGGGGTAGACATCTATAGTCTTAAAACATCCACATCCTGTACATTATTGCATGGACAGACTTACACATCCAGAGAGTAATGGTCAATAGAAGTTTTCTTAAGGAAAAAAGAGAAATACCTAGGCAACTATGTTCAACCTCGCTTAAAAGGCATATTACATGTATGATAATCTGACTTAAAAGGCATATTCCATGTACCCAAATATGACTTAAAAAGCATATTACATACACCCAAATCTGACTTATGAGGCGTATTACATGCACCCAAATCGGACCTAAAAGGCATATTACACGTACTCAAATGGCTGCAATCAGGATGTCTTAGTTAGCTGAGGTAGGGTTTCTCTTCCTGTGAAGACACATCATTACTAGGGGAACTCATTTATTTATTTATTTATTTATTTATTTATTTATTTATTTTGAGTTTCTTGAGACAGTTTTTTTCCCCTATAACTGCCATGGGCTGTCCTTGAACTCACTTTGTAGACCACGACTGGCTTCAAACTCACGGACTCTTATAAAGGAAAACCATTTAATTGGAGTGGCTTACATTTCCAGAGGTCTAGTCCATTACCATCATGGTGCGACATGGTGGCATGCAGGCAGACGTGGTGCTGGAGAAGGAGCCGAGTGTCCTGCATCTTGGGTTCAGGCAGCAGGAAGTGGTCTGTGACACTGGGCATGGCTTGAACATATGTGAGATTTCCAAGTCGGCCTCCACAATGACACACTTTCTCCAACAAGGCCATACCTTCTCCCACAAAGTCACTCCTCATAATAGTGTCACTCCACGGGTGTGTGTGTGTGTGTGGCATTTTCCTTCAAATTACCATACAGGATCAGCAATTAGGTTCTGGTGTAGTCATATAATGGGATATTAGAGGTTCTACCAAGCTCTGAAGATCCTGTTTTGAGGTATGTTTCAGGAAATGATAAATACCAATGACATAAAATGAGGTTGTTTAAGCGTATAGTGTTTTGACTATAACATAATTCCCATCTGTAAATTTCTAAAGAAAAGGCCAGAAGGACACAACTAAACATTAAAATGATGAGATAACTGTTTTCCATTCACTAAACCAGAAAAAGCACTTCTTTTAAAAACGGGTGCTCAATGCTCGTGGTGGAGAAATGGACATTCTCCTAGAGCTCTCAGTACTCCTACACACTCTCTGAAAACCAACCGGACTTTGCATCGAGACCTAAGTGCTCACAGCCTTTTGACTCAATAATTCCATTTCTAGAAATCAATTCCAAGGAAGTAATCAGAGATTGGCCAAGACCCTAAGTGCATGAACCTTTCCGAACACTGTATTTATTAAAAACTGGAAAGCACCCAAATGGCTGAAAACAGGAGCAGTAATTAGGTTCTGATATAGTCATATAATAGTGTATCATAAGTTCTACCAGGCTATGAAGATCACATTTTAAAGTATATTTCATGAAATCATAAGCACCAATGACATAAAATTAAGGTACGTAAGTCTAGTGCCTTGAGTATAACACGATTTCATCTGTAAATTTCTAGAGAGAAGACCAGAAGGATGCATCCAATCACAAGTATCTGAAAAATAGTTGTCAGAATTACATCAAAATCCCCTCTGGCTATGAGAGGCAAAAAATTTATATATTATAACCCCATTTTCCATTTACTCTTAGCCTTAAACCTAAAAAGTGATACTATCTATATTTTCCAAATTTTCTACAAAATAGACAGGCAGGTTGGATCTCTGAGAACATGTCTCTCCATGTCACAAGTGAAAAGAGCTCATATTCCTAGGCAGCAGGACAGAGGCCTTTAGGGGGCCAAAAGAAATAAAGATCCCATTCCCTTCAGATGGTCTCCCAGTTTGTGCACCATGGCTGCAATGCCTCAGAAAAAAAAATGAGACATTGAACCCCACAGTGGCTTTCAGGACCTGATGGCAAGACAGAACTCCTTACAGGGGACTACTACCGAGAATTTGGGACATCTCCTCAAAGCCCTGCCCTTTATTTCTTCATTTCTTAATGAATTTTACTTTATGTTAGGCTTATTTATTTCTATTGTATGTCTCCTATGTTTCGTCTATTACCAAATGTGCGCCTGGTGCCTCCAGAGGGTGTTGAGTCCCTTGGGACTAGCATTACAGAGAGTTGTGGGCCATTAGATAGGGGGTAGGGACCTGACTCAGGTCTTCTGCAATAGCAGCCAGTGCTCTTGACTGCTGAGCTGTCTTTCCAGCCTGTGTTTTAGTTTTGAATACAGTTAGGTGATGGAGGAGGGTCATCTTTCTATCTGTTGTTTCATTGGTTAAGTAATAAAGAAACTGCTTGGCCTCTGATAGGGTAGAATTTAGATAGGCGGAGTAAACAGAACAGAATGCTGGGAGAAAGAAGCTGAGTCAGGCAGTCACCATGATTCTCCCACTCCAGGCAGACGCAGGGTAAGATCTTTCCTGGTAAGCCAGTCGTGGGCTACACAGATTATTAAAAATGGGTTAGGTCAATATGTAAGAGCTAGCCAATAAGAGGCTGGAACTAATGGGCCAGGCAGTGTTTAAAAGAATACAGTTTCCATGTAATTATTTCGGGGCATAAGCTAGCCATGCGGGCAGCCGGGTGCCGGGGACGCAGCCCGCAGCCCCCTATCACAACAGTTAGGGAGATCTAAATATATTCAAGGTGTTCTGTAATCACAGGTGGGTCTGTAGCGTTTGCTGCCATGGTAACCCTCACATTGACACTGCGGATTCTGGGTGATCTCTTTGCAATCACAGATGATTTCTTTGAAGAAGTGGACAAGAGGACCCTAAGGGTCACCATAACAATCTCCCACCAGACAGAGAACAATGAAGATGATCTTGGACAAGAAGGAAAAGTGGAGCTCCTCCCGCTCTCCCCCTCCATTCCAAAACATCCAAGCAAAATCAGTCAAGATAGTGAGCTGCTGGCAAGGGGATGCATGTTGCCCCATGTGGCTGAACTGGGAGAGGATGTACAAAGTCCCGAGAAGCATGTGAAAGACCAGTTATCAGGGAAATGCCAGTCAAACTAAATGGAGTCAGTACTTAGAGCCAACAGGACCTACTACAGCCCTGTATGAGGGTGGGAACCAGAGCTCTCTGCTGCTGGTCGGATTGTGAACAGTGCAGCCGCATGGGAAGATGCGCCAGCAGCTTCTCCAAGAGTAAAGCACAGAACTACTAATGGCCCAGTATTTCCAGGTCCAGCTCAGACCCAAGAGACGCGAAAAGGACATGTCCACGGAAATCTTGCACATCACAGCAGTGCATGCACCAGCCAACAGGCAGATACAGCTATACGATAAGGATAGGATTCAACCATGAAAAGAATGACATGCTAAAACATGCCATAACACAGATAAACCATAAGAACACGTTAAATGAAAGAAGCTAGTAACCATACATGCCAATATCTCTATTCATATGATATTCCAGAACAGATAAACTTACACAGACAGAAAGTATCCTGGTAGTTAGTTTGCCCAGGAATGCAAGGAGCAGTTTTAGCAAAAAGACTCTTGAGTTTCTTTTTGAATTGATGGAGATATTTCAAAATTGTCCATGGGTTTCACAGCACTCAGTCATATTCCTGAAATGGGTGAGTCGCCCCACGTGAATTATCTCAATAAAGCTGTTATAGAAATAATAAAAAGTTCCTGACCCAGTGGCACAGGCCTGTCTTCCCAACTAATTGGAAGGACAGAGCAGGAGAATCAGAGTAAATTCAAGGCCAGCCGGGTAACTTAACAAGACCTTGTATCCAACTAAATGATAAAAAGAGAACTGGGGACATAGCTCAGTGGTAGAGCATTTTGCCTAACACAAGCGAGGCCCTGGGTTCAATTCCCAGTGTCATGTGGGGGAGGGGAAGATCTGAGGTCTTGTCAAGATATAAAAACATGAGCATTATTTTCACGAGGACACTCTCTCTCAGAGTGCACATGTAATGGGGCTCACTGAGACCCATGTGTGTATATCCATGCATGTATGTTTGTCCTGCTCTGCTCCCCTGTCCTCTCCACCCCCTGCACTTCTGTGGGCTTTTTCCTTCCCTCCAAATACTCCCTTCTGTTTAAGGCACATGCAATTCTCTGCTCTCTTGCTATTCGCTTCCTTTAGACGTCTTTCTCCTCCTTTACACTTTCATGTCACACTCACAGAACGCACATGCATATTAATCCACATAGAAATTCTGCATACGAGATGGGACATGAGGCATTTTCTGCTTATTTTCTTTAACATGGCGGTCTCTGGTTCCATTCATTTCTCTGCAAATGGCTTAATTTCCTTCTCCCCAGCTCAATGAAATGCCGTTGTGTTTATGAACCGCATGTCTGTAGGGATTTGTCTGCTAGTGGACCTGGAGGCTGGTTCCACATCTTGGTGCCTCTGACCGGTGGAGTAAACGTGGGGTGCAAGCATTTCCATGGGGTGTTGACTTACAGTCCCTCAGGTGCCAAGGAGTGGGGCAGCGGGATCATGTGGCAGCTCTATTTTTAACTTGAAAGCACTGATTTCCATAGTGGCTGGGGCAGTTCTCACGCTCTCCCCCAGAGCTCTTCTCTCTCTTCATCCTTCACCAGCATTTCTTTCCGTCTTTTCCTCGATGACAGACATCCTGACTGGCATGAAGGGAACCTCACCGCTGTTTCCCTTTTCATTTCCCTAACGGCTAACAGTGTTGACCACTTTTTTGAAAGGCTTACTGGCCGTTTGCATTATTTCCTTTGACAGTTGCCTATTCCAGTCGCTAACTCAGCTACGGATCAGATGTGTTTAATTTTAGAGTTGCTTATGGATTCAAGATACGAATCTTTTTTTTTTCAGACGTACAGTTTGCAGACTTCATCCTGTAGGCCACCTTCACTGTGCTGTTTACTTTGCCTCGAGGAAGCTTTTGAACTCCATGCAATCCCAGCGGGCAACTCTTAGGATCGTTTTCCGAGCTACTGAAGTTCTTTTCAGAGAGTCTTCACCTGTGTCTACGAAGGGTGTCCTCCAGAAACTTCCGAGCTTCAGGTCTTACATTCAAAGTCTTCGATGCACTTGAGTCGATTTTGTGAGAGATGCGGATCTAGTTTCATTCTTTCAACATGTGGATATAGAGAGTTTCTCAGCAACATTGTGGACGAAAAACATTCTTTTCCTTCAATATACGATTATCACCTTTGTCAAAGATTAGGCAATCACAGCTGCTTGGGTTTATTTCTGGGCCTGTCTGTCTGTCTTTGTGCCAACAATATACCATTTTCGTCACTGTGGTTGCCTTAGTCAAGGTTCTGTGGCTGTGAGGAGACACTGTGGTCACAGCAGCTAATAGAAAGGAGTTTGCTTACCGTTCCGAGATTTAGTCCATTATCAGTGTGACAGGAAGCATGGTGGCAAGGAGCTGGAGAAGGAGTTGAGAGTTCTACATCTGGATCGACAGGCAGCAGGAAGAGAGAGACTCTGGACCTGGCTTAGGCTTCTGAGACCTTAAAGCCTGTCCCCAGTGACACACTTCCTCCAACAAGGCCATACTTCCTAATAGTGCTTCTTCCTGGAGGCCAAGCATTCAAATCTAAGAGTCTGTGGGGGCCATTCTTATTTGAACCACCACAATGGGTCTGTAGTGTAATTTGAAATCAAGGGTTAGGATGCTTTCAACACTGCTACTTCTTTTGGCTACTCAAGGTCTTTTGTGTTTCATTACGAACTGCATTGTTTTTTTACTCTGTTAAGAATGTCACCGAAGGGCTGGAGAGATGGTCTAATGGTTAAGAGCAGTCACTGCTTTTTCAGAGGACCTGGGTTTTTATCCCTAGCACCCACATGGTGGCTCACAACCATCTGTAACTCCAGTTTCAGGAAATCTGATAACCTTTTCTGGTCTCTGAGGGCACCCAGGCACATACATGGTGCACAGACAGATATGCAGGGTAAATACTCATACACATTAAATAGAAAATAAAATAGAATTTTTTTTGAGATAGGGTTTCTCTGTAGCTTTGGAGCCTGTCCTGGAACTAGCTCTTGTAGACCAGGCTGGCCTTGAACTCACAGAGATCCACCTGTCTCTGCCTCCCGAGTGCTGGTATTAAAGGTGTGCGCCACCACTGCCCGGCATGAATGTTACTGATTTTTAAAGGTTTACTCTTATTATTTTAATTATGTAGAGAGTATGAGGGCATGTGATGTGTGCATATATATGCAGGTAACTTCATAGGCCAGAGGCATAGGATACCTGCTAGAGTTGGAGTTAACAAGCAGCTGTGACTCACGTTATAGTTCTGTTTGTTAACTCTTCAATGGACCACGTGATCTGTCACTAACTCATGAGCAAATTTCTATGTGATGGTTCCTTGGTTCGTATGAAATGCCTCCATTCCTTCATTTAAGGTTTTGTCCTTGGGCTGGGGAAATGGCTCTGTCGCTAAAGTGCTTGTCTTGCGAGTAAGAGAACCTGAGTTCGATCCCCTAGAGCCCACATGAAAACACTGGGTTGAGTGCTGTAATCTGGACATGGGAGAGGCTGAGCCGGAGGATCCCTGGGGCTTGCTAGCCAGCCAGCCTCGCTAATCAGTGAGAAATCCTGCTGCAAAACAGAACAAGGCAAAGCAACCCAGGAAGATAACTCCTGTCACTTCTGTCTTCTGCGTGCACACACACATATGCAATAAATTTTTGAAGTCAAAATATTATTATCACACAAGGCTAAGCCTACTTTTCTGAAGTCCTTGAAATAGCCAAATGCATCGAGATAGAAAGTAGAATGGGATTGCCGGGGACGAGGAGGGCAGTGGAGGCCAGTGTTTAATGTGGCAGAGTTTGGGAGAGGCAAAAATGTAAATGGTCTTGGGAATGGTTGCCCAGCAACATAATACGAGTGTACCAAATGCCATCAAACTATGCACTTTACAAGGGGTAAATGTCAAATTTTGTCATAGACATTTTAGCATAATAGTATCTATCTATCTATCTATCTATCTATCTATCTATCTATCTATCTATTATCTATCATCTATCATCTATCTGTTTGTCACCTGTCCGTCTGTTTATCTGTCTATATCTAGTGCCTACTCGATGCCAGGCACTGACTTGGGTGCTAGAAACAGGCCCTGGAGGAAACGACCAGCCCCTGCCTACACCGCATACATGTACACGCACTTCCTGGTGTTGCTGTGCTCCAGGCTCTTTGCTCATTCTGCTGGTGACAGTCACACTGTGCTGTTTTAATTTGCACTTTCTAATTGTTAGTGAAAGCATCTCTTCACACATTTGCCGCCATTTGCATTCCTCCTGTGAACCGCCCGTTGGTCTCCGTGGCTTCTGCCTATTCCTCAACAGTTTTCAGGGGCGCTTGTCTCTGTGGCTGCCATTCCTCTGTCTTGTGTTACAAACACGCCCCTCCCCCCATGAGTCTATATGTTCACGGTGCTCCCCTGGTTGTCCTCCCTCGGTCCTGGCGATCCCTTCCCCTTCTTTCCCTTCATGGCTTTGCATTCTCAGGTGGGATGCCTGTCTCCATCCTGAGGTTTAAGAGCAGAATTATCTTACATTTCATTTTATCACTGTGATAGTTTTCATAGTTTTAACCTTTACTTCTTTCATCTCTTGGGTGTTAATTTTATGTTTGATATGAGGAGAGATTAAATTTTATTTTTTTCCAGACAGGAAACAAATTATCCCCAGAATATGCATTGAACAGCCAGTTCGCCGCTTCGACTGATTTAAAATATCCCATTATCAGTTTCTAAACTCTCTTCTTCCGCTCTAATTCTCTTCTTCTGACCTTTCGGGGTATTCCTGCTCATCACTGTCTTATTGTTAATTTCTTTACATTAAAAAAAAAATCCGCTTTTACTCCTAGAAAGGCAGAACTTTCTTGGAATCCCTTAAAAATTTTCTCCGCTCCCCTTATGCATTTGCTCTTTCATTAAATTCCAGGATCAGCTTGGTGCTGTGCAGAGCCTGTCTCTGGGAACCAATGACTTGGGAATATTGAATTTTCCAAACTCGGTAACACAGTAAGTCTCTTCATTTCTTCCCAAGATATCGAGGGCAGTCGTGATGAGCGCTAACGGGATGAGAGCTCAGGGCTGATGGAGCAGGAGTGGATTACTAAAGGGAAAGGTAAGTGGTGGTAGGGGTGGGGGATGGGCTAGTGTGCAGCAGGCACGGACTGGGAGCCATGGCATCATGGCCATGGGCTGGAGAGCAGGTTGATGCTAGAATGCAGGGTATGGCCTTCCATTTGCCCAAGCTCATAGCCCATACCACAGCTTTCTGGTCACCTCACAGTCTGGCCCTGGCCCTCAGGACGTAGGAGAGAATCGTGGTTGTTCAATGGATCCTTGGATTTTCAGAGGCATCATGGGACTTCTTAGGGCAGCTGACTTGGAACCTGGGTTTGGCGGATCCCAACCCTAACATTTACTAAACAGGAAGGGCACTGACTCACAGAGGCAGGGATTGTCTGGGTAGCAGGGATCACCAGAGGCCACCTAGCTCCCACCTCATGTGAAAAGGAGGAAAGGTGGCTGTGATAGCAGAATCCATCAGGGAACAACAGAGTCCAGAGACTGGTCTTGAAAAGGTGATGAGAATAGAGGACAGAGGACAGGAAGCTCTAATGTGGCCTCTGGGTCTCTGGCAGGATATTAGGAGGACAGAGGAAGGTATCATACATAAGGCTAATTAATTAGTTGGTTAAATAATAATTTAGAGATAGAGCCCCATCTAGTTTGAATGTAATTGGCCCCCATAAGCTAATAGGAAGTGGCACTATTAGGAAGTGTGGCTCTGTTGGAGCACCTGTGGCCTTTTTGAAGGAAGTACGTCACAGTGAGGGGTGGGCTTTGAGGTCTCCTTTGCTCAAGCTACTCTCAGTGTGGAGCACAGTTCACTTCCTGTTGCCTGTAGATCAAGAGGTAGGACACTCAGCTCCCTCTCCAGCACCATGTCTGCCTGCATGCTGCCATGTCCCACCATGATGATAATGGATTGAACCTCTGAAACTGTAAGCCAGCACAGTAACGTTTTCCTTTTAAGAGTTGCCATGGTCACAGTGTCTCTTTACAGCAATAGAAACTCTAACTAAGACACTCTAGCCCAGGATGGTCTGGAACTCACTACATAGCCCACACTAGTTTTGAACTTATTATCTCCCTGTGTCTGCCCAGTAGGTGCCTAAACTTTCCTACGAGTATGAGCTGCCATGCCTGGTCAATTATAAATTTTTATAAACAATCAGTGTGCATCACTACAATTTATATTAAAAGTCTATCAGGTTTATTTAAACATGGACGTACGTGTCTGTATAACTCATCTGACACAACATGTTTCTCATGTGAAGTGGGGGTAAGGAATGAATTTGCAACAGCTTTAGGCTGTTTTGGATTCTGAAAGTGCTAATACCCCCCATCTCTAAAATCAACTGCATCTGAAAAAGATGATTCCAGAACATAGTTTAAATTGCACATATTCTCTCGTTGAATTTTTCCCTCTACAAAACAACTTTGATGGAAGAAGAGAAAGGGAAAAGGGAGATGGTATGTAAATAATGAAAATATTCAACGTACACAGACAGCTAATGAAAATAAGCAGTGTCTTCATTCACTTCACATTCTAAATAATGATTTTTTTAAAAAAAAATTGAAAACATCTTCCTGTGGCTGGGAATGTAACTCAGTTATAGAGTGCTTGTCTGATACACACAGATTCCTGGGTCAGAGCCCCAACACTACATAAACTAGATGTGGTGGTGCATGCCTCTAATCCCAGAATTCGGGAGGTGGAGGGAAGAGGGTTGCGAGTTCAAGGTCATCTTCTGCTACTTACTGAGTTCAAGGCAGGCCTGGGGTCCACGGGACTTTGTCTCAAAACATAAAGTATTATCATGCTCTGGTATGTGCAGAGGCTGCAGATTGATGCTGGGGTGTCCTGCTTAATTTTATAAAACAGGGTGTCTCACTGAACTGGGAGCTTGCTGGTTGGACAGGGGGGCCCCAGGATCCTTCTGCCTCTGATCTCTGCCCCCTGCTGCTAGGGTTATAAACACGAACTGCTATCGCTGGTTTCTCATGTGGTCGCTGGGGATCTGAACACAGGTTTTCATGCTTGCCTGGCTAGAACTTTACCCAGTCACTCCTCATGCCCCTAAAACTGCCTTTAACCACGAGACATAATGCCTTTATAGTGGCAGAGCCAAGTTAACATAGACATGACTGTTCTTTAGGAACAGCTGGATGCTGCTGGGTTAGGTAGGCTTCAGGCTGGAAGACAACATCACTGACAGGGCTGAAACCCAATCTGGCCCTTGGGGCAGAACCAAGTTCCCACAGCTTGGTTTGCAGAGGGAAGCTGGTTTTCGTGGCTAGGAGTCATGGGACATTTTCTAGGTTACTAATGCTACAGGAAGAACAGTACCTGGAAGAAACCTTAGCACAAGCTGCGCTTGGCTGGCAGCACGGTTCAGCCTCTCACCATATCTTTTGGCGTGAGAACATCCGGGACAAGGTGAGTGCTACGTGTGTATTAAAGAGCCAGCTTTCAGCTGGACCATGAGAGTGTATGCCCTGACTAAAGGGTGAAGGTACAGAAAAATGGTCAGGACAAACCTGTCTCCTCAGCTCCTTTTCTCCAAGACCCTCGAGGTGACCAACTTTCAATCTCTCCTTTCTGAGGAGCTGGCCCATGTGCACTATGGATTGTAAAAGTTGGGTACTCAGTCTTGAGACCCCAGTCAGAGGCCAGCCCAACTATTTGGAGCAGAGACTTATGGGAATGGCAGTCTGGAGACTCCTTACCTCTCAGACGGGACAACATGCTGGCCGTAGAGGGCTACTCAAAGTGCAGAAGGGAGGCCGGGCACACTGTAAAGCACTGTGCTCTGTGGGGGTGTGCCTTTCTGAGGTCATCACAGCTGTAGACTCTCTTCTACCAAGTCTGGCTCATGCCGAGAAACTGAGAATGAGACAGAGAAGCAAAGACATTTACTGACACGTTTTCTTCCTATTCCAGAAGCTTCTCGGGTGGCTAGGCCACCTCCTTGACAAAAATAAGTTTCCAACCAGGCAATGACAGAGCATCTTGTGAAACCTAGGGGTCATCCACCAATGGAGATGGCTGGCTCTACAGGGGTCACCTCAGGACCACAGAGGTGACACAGGTAAGGGCCCCAAATAGAAGGCAGATCTGTGAAAGCAGGGGCACCAGGAAGCTGCCTGCAGATCTCTTCTTTAGAAACGCCAAGGGCAAGCTCCAGCCTTAGACGTGCCTGAACTACGAGGTGAAAATAAAGGAGCAGGGAGGGGACCCAGTTCAGGAGAGCCATGTGCCTGGCTCTGATTCCCGCCAGAGCTTGGCAGATAAAAGGCAGGTGCTAGGACTCCTTCAAGAATGGCTAACTAATGGTGAAGGAGGGCTGGTGGAGGAGGAGGAGGGCTGGTGGTGGGGGAGGAGGGCTGGTGCTGGAGGAGGAGGGTTGGTAGTGGAGGAGGAGGGCTGGTGGTGGGAGATGTCAGATGAAGGATGGCTGATAGAGGTTGGCTGATTGGTGGGAATGTCTGGTTATGGAGGAGTGCTTGTGGTGGAAGCAGGCAGATGGTTGGAGATGGCTGACGGTGGGTGGGTGATGGCTGATGCCAGGGACGGCTGATGGTGGAGGAGGGCTGGTTGTGGAGGATGGCTTGTGATGGAGGATGGCTTGTGATGGAGGATGGCTTGTGATGGAGGATGGCTAGTGATGAAGGATGGCTGGTGATGGAGGATGGCTGGTGAAGAAAGGTTGTTGGTGGAGCCAGGCTGGGGATGGGCATGACAGACGGTGGCGTTGAGCGGAAGAAATAAGGAAGCAGCCGCAAGAGGCAGTGAGATCCCTAACAGCCTGTCAGAGGGCTCCTGTTCTAGATCGCTGGGGCCCAGAACCTGGTGTGGTGGACTCAGGCTGAGGAAGCAGGGGCCTCTTGAATACAAACTTAAGCTGCCAGCCTGCCTTCCGGACTGCTCAGCCTGTTCACCCCAGCAGAGCTCTGGAAGAAAAGTTCTTAGCTCTTGGGGCTTCTATAACAGGATTCTCCATATCAAGCAGTTTATAGACAACACAGGTCCAGTCCTCATGGTTTTGCTGGCTACAAGTCAGAGATCAAGGCACTGACATATTCTGCACCTAGCAAGGCAGAGTCTTGATCCACACATCTCTCTGAGCATGGAGGGAGGAACCAGATATAGCCAAAATCTCATTAGGGAACCAGTCCCATCATGGAGCCCAGTCTGGTACTCAACTAACTTTTTTCCAAAGCCCCTAGAACCATCTGACTTCGGGGTTAGGATCTCCACATGTGAACATGGGGAGACCATGCTTGTTGCATAGAATTTGTCTTGTTTCCTGACCAGGTCTCAGGTAGTCTAGTTGGTCCTGAAGTCTGCTGAGGCTGAGCATGCACTCAAGGTCCAGATAGCACTGGAGTAGCAGGGATCAGGTCTGTGTGCCTCTATTTTTCTATGGTATGCAATGCTGGGGATCTAACCCAAGGTGTCTGGTATGCTAGGCCAGCTGTCAACCCATAGAACTCCATCTATCTCCTAGTACAAGACAGATTATTTCAAAACAAGACACCCATCTGTACCATGCTGATGTGGGTCAACTTTCCATGATTCGTTCACTTCTAGACAGGCTTGGATGATCCCCAGAACAGCTCACTAGGCCTGGATGGGCCTCTGGTTTCACTGTGGCTTTGCATCAGGTTCTGAAGGTCATCATTAGACTGACTGATCAGGTGCCCTGGTCCTCAGTTGTAGCCTGTACAGGGTGTCCCTTGTGTGAGCAAGTGGCCCACAGAGAGCAGTCTGAGGTGGGTGTTCATCAAAAGGTGGAATCACCTTGCTGCATTTTGACTTGTGGCTTCTGAAAGTAGAACGGATCCAAATGATAGGGACATCTCAGATGATGGTCAGGGGATGTCCTCTGAAACAACAACCGAAAGGAGCCCACTGATGGATCTCTCACCCTCGCTGCTTCTGGCAGGTAACCAAGGTTGATTGGTTAGGTAATAGATAAGGCTTGTGGCCACAGAGGACTCAAAAAATTAATCACATTTCATGAAACCGTCCCACAAGCTGCCAAGCCAGGGCAATCCTTTACGGTTGGTTTTCTTCCGTATTTAGACACGGAAGCAGCGGTGTGATGCTTGGGTGGGGAGCCAGGGAAAGGAAGCAGGCTCTCTGTGTGGCATTTTCTGTTTTCCTCGCCCAGAGCTAAGTGGTCCGTGTGCTGGGAGGGATAGGGTGGCATCCGTATTTAGCCCTAATGGATTTACACAAGACCGTTGTCTTCAGCCTCCTAAAACCCACACCGTAACTGTCTCCATGCCTGGGGGACTCAGCGGTACAGCTACAAACAACACACCACATAACTTTGTTCTGTGAAGACCACTTTCTTTCTAAGGGTAGCATCACTTTGGCTTGTAAAGTGGGCAGTGCCAGGATTTCCTGCTCCACACCTGCCTTTGGAGGGGACTGCATGTGGGGGTTCTGTCGGGCCACCATGGGTGAGTTCGATCTGGGGGTGATAAGAACTGATGGGCTCTCAAAGCTTGGGGTCTCCTCTCCAGCGGCACTGGGGGGACGCTGGGGAGTCAGTGTCAGGAGAAGTCGATAGGCTCGCTGTGATGGAGAAGCTGATCCTAAAACGGTGGGCTCTTTCTCCAAGAACTCCCTAATCAGAATGGATCTCACTGTCGGGGGTGGAGGCATCAGAAGTGAGCTACAGCCAAGGCGATTTCCTGGACATGCTGTCCAGGGGAGCTTGGGGCTCTCAGATTGCTTTTTTGGGGGAGGTCTAACAAGAATCAATATTTAAGATTATGCAATGTCCGTTCCAGCCTGCAGCAGCTGCCAACCTGAGGACGAGGGCCGGATAATTTACAATGCAAGGAATCCATTCTTTTTGAGAGGGGGAAGGGAGAAATCAAGATTTAAGCTTCTTATCCCAGGCTGAACTTTCTCCTCCATTCTTAATGGCACTGGGCGTAAATAAACCATCCATTTTGCTTTGTAGAATGGGCTGGGCTTTGCACAAACCTGGTTGCAATCGACAGCTCAGGTTCAGAACCATACCACAGGTCTAGGCTGTGACCAATTTGTAAACAACACTAATTTGCCTTTCCCCTCTGTCATGTAGCCTCATCAGAGCCCGCCTTTCTATTCTTCTGCCCCCACGACCAGCAGAGAAAGGCTTTTTTTTTATTGTCAGCTACTAATGGTTCTTCTGTCCCATATTTTTAATGTGAAGATTAAATATTTATAAATGCCTTGTCAATAGCATCCCATAACCAGGCCCTCCTGAAGCCACAAACCATGGACCCAAGCTCACTCACACAAAGCCAGGGGTCACAGGTCAAGCGAGCAACGAGCTGCGGCCATGGAGCGCATCTGCTGTCACGAAGTCTGGACAATTATTTATGGGGCAGGGCTCTTCCTTAAAAAGCCCACAGCGTGGCAGGGGACGTTTCCTTTGTCTCAGTCAAGCAGTTCCCGGAATCACAGCCTCTTGGCCATGGTGCAGGCAACTGAGCCTGGATGCCACCCACTTTGAAGAGAATCCAGGAAGCACCCAGAAGTGAAACACCGGAATGGCACTCCCTGTGTTCCGGGAAACAGGGGTGATAAAGAAGATGGCACATGTAGACCTGTGCCCCAGGTTATAGACAGGGATTGGTTGGAAACCAGTAGTGGGTTTTAAACAGGGTGTGCGAACCCTCTGTGCGTTTGGACTTAGGTGAGCCTGGGTGCAAAGCGCAGATAGCATCCCCAAGCAGGAGAGGGGGCAGAATCCAGCAGGAGCCTGCTTGTGGACAACAGCAGGTACAGTGTCTCCAAGAGGCGGAGTCAAGAGTCATGGACATGGTCACCCCAAAGATTTGGCGGGGAGACCCCTTCCAGCTGCAGGTGCACCCATTGGCTTTTCCATAGAGCTGTCCCTGGTTCTTGGGGGTGGACATCTCTCTAGGTGATTAGAAATTCTGCGTCCAGGAAGGGTGAGGCCTTGAGGAACTCTGGAAGGGAAATACGGGAGAGTCAGATGTGACCCAGCAAGCCACGCACTCTCTTGTGGGGACCCAAGTTTCTCCCTCTGCAAAGAGAGGGGCGGAAGGATTTTCTTGCTTGCTTTAGCAGCGACTGATATGACTTGAGACAGTGGTGACCAGAGTGGCATAAACAAATTGGGCAGGATACATATGGGGACCGGGTCAGTGTGGCATGTGGGCTCCCAGCACTAAAGACATAAATAAACAGATGAAAGGGCACCTGCACCTATACTGTTAGCGTGGTGAGGTCACTTTAGAAGCCGGCACGTTTGTCCAGCAAATTGGTTTTGAAGTAAAACCCAGTGAAGGCAAAAGAGCCGGGCTTACCCTCCTGCCTGGAATGTTCTTGCTCACTCTGGCAACACGCAGAGGGCTCAAGAAAGTGTATCTCCTTGCCGGCAGAGAAACCGATGTGGGGGTGTGTCTTGCTCACAGGCCTCATGGCTGCATTGGTGATCCCAGTTCATGTCAGCCTGGGAGAAGCCAGGGTCACAGAGCTGACGAGGCCAGGCCCAGTCTGATACAGGACTCTAGCAATGGTTTCTGTCCTCTAGCGAGCAGGTGACATCTTCTCTCTTTCCTCTGGGGAGCATCACTGAGTTCTCATTGGGCAAATGGTGTCTGTGCAGGAGTTTGGCACACTAGAGCACTGCCCAGGTATGGAGAGCCTAGCCTGCCTGATTCCACACATGAAGAGATTATGGGGAGCCTTGGAACTCCTGGGGTCAAGAGCTGCCTCCCTTCCTCAAAGCGTGATGAAACACACACACACACACACACACACACACACACACACACAGTGGCATAAACCAGCCCCTTGAGCAAAGACCCTTAGCTGGGTTCATACAGCCCTTGTATCCCATCAAGACCACAAAGACCCCACAAACGAAGACAATGAATAGGAGCCCCTGGAATAGAAGGCTCGAGGGCGAGACGACATTTTTCCGAGATACGAACGGCAGACAGCTAAAATGCTCCTGGTGCAGGCGATTCATTGATAAAGTGATATTGATCATTATTGAGACAGAACTGGTAGGCTTTCCACGAGGAAGCACAAAACCTGCAGCCCAGCCTGGGAGCAAGTGTCCCGGGTGGGCAGGGCTCGGGGGAGGAGATGCCGCGGCATGGCGGAGATGATGATGAACACGTATTGATTTCTTTAGTGCCTCTCCTCAGCCCCCGAGCACTCCATGCACTTATTGGAAAGTGCCTGAAACCAAACTGAAGACAGGCCCAATGGGGAGCATCAATCCAACGCCGAGGGCATCGGAGGGCTTCCAGCCAAGGGGGGGGAGCAGGTGCTCAGCTGCCCGGCTCCACACACTTAAGGAAGGCACTCTGCCTTGCTCCGCTCGATAGCTGCGGCCGCCTCGCCAGTAAAACCCAAATTAAGAGGCCAGTGTGGACATACGGATGGCGCTAAGCTCGGCTTATGGGAAGGGAGGGCAATGAAGGAGGCAGGTTGCAGGCTGCATGCACTAGTGCGTGCCTGACTCCCCTTTTAGAGCACACACGGGCTGGTGCTGGAGCCCCGAGCCCAAAGTCTCCCCGGGGACGTGAGGCGGGCTTAGTGGCACCTACACGGGCTGAGCTTGGTAGCCCCGTGGCTGGGCTGCCCTGTGGCCCAGTTATCCACTATCTACAGGATGGTCTTTGAGGCACCTGGGGGCTGCCTGTATGGCTTGAAGGAGGAACATGTGATGGCCAGGTGCACAGAAACCAAAAACCATTTTCTAAAGCCTTTTTACTTGGCGATAACTTCAAAGGCATTGGAAAGTTGTGAAAACAAGAGTATCATAGATGGGTGGGGGAGATAGTTCAGTGGAGAAAATGCTTGCCACACAAGCATAAGGGCCTAAATTTGGAGCTCCAGAACCCTTATAAAAGCTTGATGTGAATGGCACGCATCTGTAATTCTGTAATCCCAGCACTGGGGGAGAGGAGACAGGTGGATCTCAGTGGCTCACTCGTCACCAACCTTGCCAAATTGACCTCTCTCTCTCTCTCTCTCTCTCTCTCTCTCTCTCTCTCTCTCTCTTTCTCTCTCTCTCTCTCTCTCACACACACACACATACACACGACTCCAACACCACATACAAGCATACAATGTAAACAAACACAGGCACATACACATCAAACAATGTAAAAAAACACAGGCACACAAACATCACACAATGTACCATACACATCCATGCATGTATCACATATGCTCATACATACACACACAAGAAAGCACACATGCATCACATATACACATACACACACAAATAACATTACTAATATCCCATATCCATCTTATGGATTTGTGGTCTCTGGTCATATCATCACTAATACCCTTTTCCACCCAACGCATTTTTCTGGACTGCTTGGGAAACCAAACACGGCTATTTTCACACTTTCTCCAGAGTATGTTTCTCAGGAAGAAGGACCTTCCTTACCCAACCCTGCCACAGGTCCCAACTCCAGTAAGTGTGATGTGGCAATAGCCTCTCCACCATTTGCATTCCAGTTTTGTTAATAGCCCAAAGACAACCTTATATTCCCAATGCCAAGCAGGGAGATGCTAATACAATCAGAATATAATGTGTCCTCCTAACAGGCTCAGGTGTTCAGTCCTGGTCCCCACCCTCCTAGTGTTGTTGAGGGGCAATTGGACTCCTAATTTGACAGCATCATTGGTAGGCGGCAGGCACTGGGAGATAGGGACTGGCGATGGAAGTAGATCACCGGTGGTTGTCCCTGAAAAGTCTGTCTTGTCTTAGCCTCCCCATCTCTCTCCACTTCCTGGCCACCATGGGAAAGTGGATTTCCCTATCTCTCTTCATCACAAACCTATAGCATTGGAGTCAAATGATGATGGGCTGGGAACCATGAGCAACAGAACGTGTTCATTCTTTAGCTAACAAACATATTTCAGGTTTTCTGTCATGCCAAACAAGAAACTGACTAACAAGGCTATCAGTCTCGTTAGTTTTCCTTTATCTGGAACATTCTTGTAGCTTTTTATCTTTTCTGATACTGGAAACTCTGCAGAAAATTCCAACTTGCTTATTGTGACTGCCAGGCTGGAAGAGCCTTGACCTCCAACTGCAACCACACAGTGTTCATAACGGCTGGGATGGCCATGTAGTGCCGACTGGGGGCTTGCTTAAACCTGTGGTTGCTTGTCTGCCTCTTGTCAGGCTTAGAGGACAGTTATAGGCCATTCCTCTCCTATCCCTATAAGGAGTGGTACTTAGCTGCTTGATCTATGGCTCACAGATCCAGAATGTATACAATACCTCCTGAGGTATGTAAGCGTTTGTTGGGCCAGTAGTCACCAAAGCTTTGGTTAATCCTGACCTGGTTGGCAGGAGGAGATTAATTATCAACTGGATAAAGACTGATATTAAAAATAGTAATGTTTGTCTGAGCACACAGATCAATTGATAGAGCTCTTGCCCAGCAGGCACATTGCTCTGGGTTTGATACCCAATACAGCATGAACTGGGTATGGTAGTGGGTGGAGTTAGGAGGATCAAAAGTTCATCTTCAGGGTCGTCATTGGCTACATAACAAGCCCAAAGCTAGCCCAGCTACATGAGATCCTGTCAAAAAACAAAACAAAACAAAACAAAAAAAAAAAACAAACACCAACAACAAAAACAAACAAGCAAAAAGAAAAGGAATGTTAAAGAAATGACCGAAGAAAAGGGAGCCAGGGGATAAAAACCCAGAACCAGCATTTTATGGTTTATTATATAGAGTTCCTGGAACTAACTTCCTGATAGACTCACATAAACATCTCAGTACTGCTCAGAGCCTGAAGGGGTTTGAACCAGGTGGTTGAGGAAGCTGGGACTAGAAAGAAGACAGGATGAAAGGAAGGGAGAGAGGGAGGGAGGGAAGGAGGGAACAACCTAGCCAACCTTTATACAGCACTCCATTGCCGTTGCTGAACTGTGTATATGGCACAGCACTGGCGGCTAAAGGGCTGGCTGGCTTGTGCGGTAACGAACAACTGATTAGAACCTGGGATCTGGAGATGCTTGCGTGTAAAATCCTAAAGCCTGCAGAGATAGTTTCAAAATCAGATGTTAAGTTCAGGCGGAAGAGGAGGTGAGCAGATCTGAAGTAGACATAGAAGGGCTGGGAGATGTTAGGAATAAACAAGGAAGGGATGTCATTATGACGTGTTAGAAGATCCTTAAGTAAGCCTGCACAGTATTGAATGCAGAACATCAAGAGTGCATCCAAGGCCGATGCAGAGATCGCTCAGAGAGTAAGATCATTTGCTGCTGATCCAGACAGAGTTCAATCCCCAGCACTCAACTGCCTGCAATTCCAGCTCTAGGGATCTAACACCCTTTGGCTTTGACAGGCATACATATGTGGTATACATCCATACAGACGTAAACATAAATAAAAATCTAAAAATAGATCTTTAAATAAAAAAAGGAAGAAACTACCCAAGGAACTTGTGGAATGGACGAAGATACTTTTATTCTCTGAGTGTCAGTTAGCTTCATGTAGCGGATGGCAATGGGAACGTAGCTAGTAGATAACATAGAGGTAGACCTAGGACTAGAGATGGAGCACACAGAATAAAAACTACTCTTCGTGTTTTGAGGAAACGGGGGAGAGCTAGAGAGAGCTAGCGGATGAACAGCAGGTTCTCATGCTGTCAGTTTCGGTATTCCTAAAAGAAGACACAGTCCCAGAGTGAAGATGGATTCAAAAGAATGACCCTGAGACCCCATCCTAGCACCTTGGAGGGACAGAAGGGAGTGCTTTATTTACCCTCAAACCAAAAGGAAAAAAGCCTCTAGGGATGGGAGTGACCCCATCTCACAGAAGCCTGGCATATACAAAGCAGTGTATGGGCTGTCTGGAAAAGAATCGTTATTTTTTGCTTCTGGGGCTACAGGAGAATCTGGTGCAATCAGAATCTGGAGACCCAAGGAAATTTGAAGAGAATGGTTTTAGTAAGATCACCACTGGTCCTGACTTAAAAAATGCTGACAGCACTTGGCGGGTAGAGACACAGAAAGCGACCTGAAACACTGGTATCTTCAGAAAAGCCCCTCCAAGAGAACAGGGCAGAATGGAGACTTGAGTAACCACCTCCCGACTCTAGGCTATGTGCTACTGCAGCCCTTCCCAAACTCAGAACTCTAAGAACTGGTGAGGCCCTTGTGTCTCTCTCACCAGGCCTTTTTGATGGGCATGACTGTTGTGGTCATTCAACCCTGTTGATGGGGTGACTTGCTCTGTTAATTCATAGACCCTTGGGTCAAGAAAAGTCACAGGAGAGGAGCTGTATATGCATGTCCAGGGAGACCCGATGATGGGCACGGGATCCTGACTTGGAGCTTGACAGCCTAATTGGACATCTCCTAGGAGAGGAGAATTAATATAGTACATTAGCAAGAAAATAAATGACTTGTGGCCAGACTGTGGGATGTGATTGGTTGCTTCATTGCTATAAATTGTCTTTAAGGAAGACATGCCTTTTGCAAGGAAACTTTGCCAGGTCTTCTATGGGTTTTTCAGCTGGGTTAAGGCTGGTCCAGCCTTCTGACTCAGTCTTGGTTCAAAGAATGTGGAAGAGGATGCTGTGTGTGTTTGAAGCCTGCCCTAGCTGGCCCTGGGACTTTTATCTTTTTAAACTTCTTGGCATGCCATACTGAGGCATTTATATAAGAAAGGAAAGTGTGTTCAACCTTCAGGAGGTCAAGAGAACACACTTTTATTAACGCAGGTGACTGGTCATATCATCCATTTAACTAGGAGGTGTCTAGTTAAGATTAGTATTTCTGTGATAAAACACCATGACTAAAAGCAAGTTGGAGAGGAATGGGTTTATTTGGCTTTGCCTTAGTTAGCGTTTCTATAGCTGTGATAAAACACCATGACCAAAAAGCAAGTTGGGGTGTATGGTGGTTTGAATGAAAATGGTCCCTATAGGCTCCTAAGGTGTGGCACTAGTAGGAGGTGTGGCTTTGTTGGAGTAAGTGGAGCCTTGTTGGATGGAGGCAGTGTGTTACATGGGATGGGATTTGAGTTTTTAGAATCTCAGCCCAGGTCCAGTGGCTCACTCTTTCTCCCTGCCGGTCTCAGAGCCAGATGTAGAACTCTCAGCCTCTCTCCAGCAGCACATCTGCCTGCACTCTACCATGCTTTCCGCCACGATCACAATGGACGAAACCTCTGAACTATAAGCCAGCAATCAGTTAAATGTTTTTCTGTATAAGTTGCAGTGGTCATTGTGTCTCTTCACAGCAATAGAAAACCTATCTAAGACAGGGAGGAAAGGGTTTATATGACCTATACCTCCATAACATTGTTCATTATCAAAAGAGGTCAGGACAGAAACTCAAGCAGGGCAGGAACCTGGAGGCGGGAGTTGATGCAGAGGCCATGGAAGGGTGCTGCTTACTGGATTGCTCATCATGGCTTGCTTTCTTTATAGAACCCAGGACCACCAACCCAGGGATGGCACCACCCATCAAGGGCTGGCCAGGTCCTCCCACATCAATCACTAATTAAGAAAATGCCCTATAGGTGTGCCTACAGACCAATTTTATGGAGGTATTTTTGCAATTGAGGTTCCCTTCTTTCAGATAACTCTAGCTCGTGTCAAGTCGACATACAACTGAGATAGCTTCACACACAAGGGAGGCAAACCTAGACAGTCTAGTCTGCCAACCTCCCAGAGGCAGAAAGACAGCTACCTAAGTGAGGCCAACTGCCCCATCACCCACAGGAAATTGAGGAGGCCTAAGCAAACCATTGTTGATCTAAGCCATGTGTTCTGGGATAACTTGTCCTACAATAATAGGAGTTGAAGAACCCAGTGCTTTATGCAGATAAAACTAGGTGAGCAGGAAAAAGGGGATGCTGACATCAGAGACGGAAAAGGAAAATGCTTATAGACCTAGTGAGTTACTGGGCACTACAAGCCTCATTCATTGTGGCCCACATTCAGTAACATAGCAGACATTGATAAATCCTGGAAATATAAGACTCTGTAGCTGGTACAAAATAAATAGAAAACATAAACAACCCTGCATTAGTTTTAAAATTGCATCTGTAGTCAAAAGCTGTCCCCAAAGACAGCTCTAGGCTCAGGGGACTTCACGGTAAATTCCATCACATAGCTAAGGAGCAATTGAAACCGATTTCACCTGCTCTTTCAGAAAAGACAGGAGGCAGTGATACTTCCTGACACATTTGAAGAGTCCTGCGTGAAGCCGAGCATAGAAACTTGAGAATGAAAGAGGGAGAGGAAACTTTGCCAGTGCCCAAGTCCTTCACCATCTTAGCAAGCCAAGCCAAGCAATGTGTGAGCACACAGCACCATGAACAAGTAAATCTACTTAGAGACTTGGGGCTCTCTCAGTGCCTAAAGGTAGACTGGGGTTCACATTATCTGAGTAATGAGAGTCCTGGACAATGACCCCCCCAAACTGAAGACAAACATTCAATAAAATCCAGCTGATTCATTTTGTAACCTCCTAGCCAGCCAGGAGTGGAAGAGAATCTTCAATGAGATAAAACTGTCTACAGCATGAAAAACCCATGACTGACCTCATGCAAGAGCCCATAAGTCTTAAGATGACGATCATGGTAAGAATGCCCATTCTTCTAAGTTATAATCAACACTGACTGCAGATTAAAACCAGGCAGATTTTATCTTGAGATAAGACAAGAAAAAGAAATACAAAGTATGAAATGGGAGAGGGAGAAGGCTCCTTGGTGATATTTTTATATCTAGAGGAAGGCCATATTGCCCAAAGAAGCAAAACTACTAGCCTGGTAGGTTAAAAAATTGCAACATCATCTGCCCTTCAGTTAGCAGGACCACATTGTCGCTGGTTTCTTGGTTTTGATGTTTGAATGGGCGGTGGTACAAGAGCTGGTGTTCCGGGATCAGGATGGGCGAAAGCACAGAGGAGCTCTTCGTGCCCATCCTTGCAGCTCTCCTTTGGATCTAAAGTGACATCAGAATAGAATGTTTAAAAATCACAGGGGACAGCAGGGGAGCTTTCGCGGAAGGTGAAGTAGCAGCTGGAGCAGACACACAGCTTGACTCTTGGGGTCTGCATGTCCAGAAGTCAATCCTGGGGGCTCCGTCTCCTACAGCTCCGCCAGGCATTCCTCAGCCACTTGTTACCCAGAATCCAACTTGCTGCTAGCAAAAAGAAATAATAGGGACAGATAGATGGGAGAAAACTTTCCTCACATAAATAACCACAAGCAGAATCATTCGTAGGATACATAGAGAACACTTACAACTCAAAGATGGGCAATCTGCCTACTTTCTCTCTATATCTCTGCTTGGATTTTCTGCCTGACTGTATTCTACTAAGCCATTGGTCAATGCAGCTTCTTTAATAACCAATGGTAATAAAACATATTCATAGCATACAGAGGGAAATCCCACATCAGACCCAGACATGGCTCCAAACAACTACAGAAGATACCATGGCTCTGGGTGGTAGTGCAGGCTACTTAGACCTGCTTGGTCCTGGCAGAGGCTTTACCCTCAGATACTAACCGGATCCTATGTGGTATCCCTGGCCCCTGGTGTCTGAGTGGCCCTTTGTGGTGCTACAGGCCACAGACATCAATACAGACTCCAGCTGTGATTGAACCATGGACCCAGACATGGTCCTTGACAGCAGCCTGGGTCCAGATGCTACCATGGTCCCAGTTGGCAGTGCAGGTCACTTAGAATGGCACGGATGACCCCTGGTGTGGGCCTAGATCCCAGGTATTCCCACTGTCTTTGATGGCAACAGGAGCCTTAGACACCAGTGCAGGTGTCTAAATAATTAGAAGAGCTTACATTTTCATGAAGATGACTGGGGTGGCAGAAATCCTGAAGGGTGTGTGTTGCTCAGCTGCCTGGATGTGAACCTTAGGACTTGCCTGGCCACTAGGTGAGTAAGGGCTCTGTTTTCTCTGTCTCAGTTATTGCATATGCTCGGGAGCTGGGGTTGGGACGGTCAACAGCTCAACTCTTAACACCTGAGCTTCGGCTGAGGGCACACCCTATGTGAGCGTCTGCATTGGGCTACCACATCCCCTCCAGCTGGATGATGTGCCCTTGAGACAGTGTAGAGTGAGAGAGACTTTCTAGGTGAGGTTGGCTGTCCACTCTGTAGCCAGTGCTACCACAAGGTCCCCTGAGCGACCAACTTTCAGAATCCACCCATGCAAGGTGATGGAGGATGGTGCCAATCAGGACAGGCTCACACACAGGGCCCCGGGGGCGGGGGGGACTGCTCCTGATCCAGGGTCTTTACAGGGATAGTGCTCTATGCACTATTCAGGGGCCACCTAGCTGCCTTCTGGGTTTCTCTGCACACCGTTAGGGGTCAGGACCACTCTCTACCCCAAGGTTTGTCAAGTACTCGCTAATTCCGTGGGGCTGTTTTATTCTTATAAACAGGCCATTCAGGATGGCTATTTGATGTACAAAAAGCAGTTTATTACTATTGAATTCATTTGGATAATGATATAACAGCACTCTAAATGTTAAAACCTGCATGCTGTTTTTTTTAAAAAAAATATTTTCTATAATATCAAGATATTATTATTGCCATTTATGTCACCACTGTCAGTGAACCCTGGACCATAGCAGCAGCAGGGATTAATTGGAGGAACTTGCACTGTCTGCAGAAACAATCCAAGGACACCTCTGTACTTAACAGTAAGAGCACAAGTCTGACTCCAGGTTGTGCCACTACTGTAAACCCCAAGAACCTTCCTTGAGGTTGCAGACCAAACTGTATGGTGCCCACTTTAAATTCACTAATGACACAGAGCAGGGAAGACACAAAACCATATACTGAAGTTCAGAAACCTGGAGCTCAGAAGCTGGAGCTCAGAAGCTGGAGCTCAGAAGCTGGAGCTCAGAAGCTGGAGCTCAGAAGCTGGAGCTCAGAAGCTGGAGGTAGCATCCCCTGGGTGGTACCCCCATGCTGTAGGATGAGCAATGCACTCTTTAGGTGAGAGATGCACTCTTTAGGTGAGAGATGCATGTGCTCACTGGCCAGTGGACACTGCCAGATAGAAGATGGACAACCTTGATGGTCGAGGATAGAAACCATTCTCAGTCTCTTAAACCTACAGTGGTTGCGGGTACAGTGTCATAAGAATGGTGGAAAACCCAGCCTGGTATTCCCTCATTTTTCTTGCCTGGTTATTTATTTTTAAGATAATTGAAAAATATACTTCTAAGCTTTTTCTCTCCCTCAGAATCATTACCTACCTCCAGACTTCTTAAATGAGCCGGCAGCTCCGCATGCGGCTGCTGTTCAGTTTACCTACTTCTGACTTTCCTGCGCGAGCACAGAGCCTTCAGCCACGCCACTAAACAAATGCTGGATAGACAAAGTCACGGCCTCAGAGAGAGATGTCAAGTGACAATGTGGACTAAGGAAGCAGTTTAATTATCCCCAGTCATTCCCAGATACCATCTCTACTCAGATATTCCTCCAGAAGGTAATGGGCAGCTTGGCCAGTCACCAGCTGAGGTACAGTCCCGAGGGACCACAGCCTAAGACAGAGACACTCAGCTCAACCCATCAGATAAACCCAGTTTGGGGAAGCACCTTATTTCAAGTTTTGTACTTACTGAGACCTTATCCAGGTGTGGTGTTCTACATATTACTATCATTATATTTTTCTGGAGTCGCTAAATTTAGAAAGATCTCTCCTTATGGAGATTTTCAAACCCGCAAACAGAATGATGGAACAAACACGACACACAACAGTCATCTTCAAAACATGAGCATTTTGTCATCATGTGTGTGTCTATCTCTGTGTGTGGGTATGTGTGCACAGGTTGCGTGGGGAGGGGAGTGCATGTGAACACTTAGGTGCACGTGCCTAAGTGTGCAGGTGGAGGCCAGATGACAACCTCTGAAGTCATCAGGTGCAAATTCACCTTGCTTTCGGAGACAAACCTCTCACTGGTCTAGAGGGGTGACAAACAGGCTTGGGCTGGCTGTCCAGGGATACCTCCCAGTGTTGGATATTATTTTTTTTTAACATGGTTTCCGGAGACTGAACTCAGATCCCTAGGCTTGCAAAGCAAGGGCTTTACCAACTGAGCCGTCTTCCCAGCTCTGTTTGCTATCCCCGTTCTCATCTGGGCTTCCCACCCTACCACTCGTTACCACCTCCTTGGAGGTCGGATTCATGCGCTTTGAAATGCATAAATATTAACTGAACATGTTTGGCAAATACTAGGTACAGTCCCTCAGCCTGTGTGCCTGCCAAGAACGGATCTCTCCATACCCCCAGGAAGTTCCCTCATGTTCCTTCCCAGTTTAGTGCTCCTTGCCACCTGGGCAAGCATCCTTTGGCATTTGTCTTTCCTCATGTAAATAAGGTGAGTGGAAAGAACCTCTACTGCATTTGGCAGCCTGCACTCAGCACCGCGCCCTTGAGAGAGGCCCGGGGCGCACCTGTAGGTAGCTCATTTCTCTTTGTGGTGGCGTAGCATGTTGTTGCATGAATATGCCACAGGCTGTGTGTCCATTTTCCTGCGGGGTGCCAAGTGAGTTTTTCCCAGTCTTTGGTCACTATGGATACAGCTGTTTGGCATCATCTAGTTTTGCCATCTCCCGAGGTTGATGGACTCCCCCACATTCTCTACAGTCATATAGAAAATTCCAACTATTATTTTTGTGTGTGCCAGTTTCTATAAGAAGCCTGCTGGGATGGCGATTGAAATTGTTTTGAAATTTCAGATTGATTTGTAGATAGTTGACATTTTGCCGATATTGATTTTTAAAGCCATGAATATGGTATATCTTTCCAGCAATCTGGGGTCTCATGTAGCCTAGGCTGGCAGCAAACTAGCCATGAGCTTCTGATCTCCCTTGCTTCACCTCCCAAGTGCTCAGATGCCAGGAGTTCCCTACCACACCTGATTTTATGGGTGCTGGGGATAAAATCCACTGGGCAAGCAACCTACTACGTGAGCTCCATCCCCAGCACCTAGGAAATGCTTTCTTGTTCTTGGTTTGGAGACCGGATGTGTCCCTCATCATAACTCTTTCCAAGAACATTGATTTCTCTCACTCTTAAAAACATCTGCGTCCACTTCTTTCCACTTGTCTGCTAGCGGCATGTAAACATTCATCAATTTGGAGCTGGAGAGATGGCTCCGCAGCTACGAGAACTTGTGCAGATACAGACTGGTTTATTCCCAGCACCCACATGATAGCTCACAACCATTTATAACTCCAATTCCAGAAAACCTGAGGTCCTCTTCTGGCCTCTGCAGGCACTGTATACATATGATGTAGAAACATACATGAGGGCAACAACAATGCACATAAGAATATAGATAAGCTGGGCGGTGGTTACACACGCCTTTAATCCCAACACTTGGGAGGCAGGGGCAGGTGGATCTCTGTGAGTTCGAGGCCAGCCTGGTCTACAAGAATGTTCCAGGACAGGCTCCAAAGCTACAAAATCAAAATTAAATAAATAAATACCTAAAAATCCACTGGGCTTTTTTTGGGGGGGGCATATATTGGATTCGATATGACCCATAGTGGGGAGCAGAGGCTCAGGGCTGTCAGAGTGCTGCCAGGAGTTCTGGGTGTTTGTGTATCACCCCAACTATGTTGCCTGACCTTTCACCAAATTTCACTCAAAAACAAACTTACTACATTTCAAGTAGTAATGGTTTTCCAGTAGCAATGGGAGTCAGTGGGAAGACATTAAATGTAGAAAATGGTGAAAGTGAGGCATATCAAATACTTTATGTAAAAATGAGCCTTAAACGTAGGGAGAAGCGGTCACCATACTTGGGTTACCTCAGCAGACAGTTGCCAGGGACCTGCTTGCATGGGAGTCACTTGCTGCTGGCTATAGACTGAACAGTGACTGAGTAGATGTTGCACCTGCTGCTTAGAAGCTGGAGACGAATGGGCTGTGGGCTATTGTTAGCGACACCAAGACTGGACTGGAGATGCTTACAAGACTGGAGGACAACACAGAGGGGACAGGAGCGATAGATCCCAGACACAGAACAGGGTTGGTGTAGGAATACTGTGACACCTTGGTGAAATGGGGACCTTATGAGCTGGAGAAGGGCTAAGGGATCTTGCCTAACCCCTGGGCAAAGTCTACCTGCCCTCTTGGCACCCCATCAGGTGGGCTTTAGAGCCACTGAATACAGAGGCCATTAACAACCTTATCAGTTACCACAGAAACCACACTTAAGCAGGAACAAACTGGATTAGGACCTCACTTGGTTAACTGCTCACAACTGGCCGTTCAGCACTGACAACGCTGGCAGATTTCACACACTTATATAGTTTGGGGAGCAAATCCTGCAAAGCCAATTTAATCAAGGACTCCAGGTCTCTAGTTTGAATTAAGGTTACTTAATACTTAGGAGCAAGTCAAGCTTAAGATGGGAGGTAGGGACTATCTAAGTGGGATGAAGGACTAAGGGGGAAACTATCTTGTGTTGTCTAGAACTGAGTGTTTGGTTTCTAGAATCTGGATTCCATCTTTGGACTTGCAAGGTAGCAGGATCTAGGAAACTTCCAGAGCAGATCAACGTCCAGCCCTCACCCTCCACCCCCACCCTCATGTCTCTTTGCTTTTCTGCCCTATTTTCTGTACTTGTGGGGACTCTGCTCACGGCTAAGTCTTGAGAGCATGGCTGAGAGCTGGACCCTGGCAGCCTTTCAGCAATACAATGGCATCCAAGACTGCCGTGCTGTGTTTCACAGAGTTAAGGTCCCTCTGAAAAGACCTGCTTCAACCCCCAAGATGAGACTGACAGCTCCCTAGGCGTACAATCCAAATGCCTGATTCAACCCTTCCATTTGTACTCTCTGCGCTCCTGGTGTGCTTGATTGAAAACCCAGCCTCAGTCTCTCTGCTATAGGCTGGAAGTCAGAGTCCCCCACCAGAGGCCCTGGGATGTGTGGGGTTCAGTGAGATGTGTCACCCCCTAAGGGAGTGGTTTGCTGGGGGCTCAGAGGCAGTGGTTTTTATTAGGGGATTTTTTCCCACTTTGGAATAAAAAAAATAGATTGATTTTTTTTTTTTTTTGATTTTTGAGACAGGGTTTCACTGCAGTTTTTGGTGCCTGTCCTGGAACTAGCTCATGTAGACCAGGCTGGCCTCAAACCTATGGAGATCTGCCTGCCTCTGCCACCCGAGTACTGGGATTAAAGGCACGCATCACTACTGCCTGGCTGAAATCGTATTTTTAAAACACTGCTAACTAACAGTTTCAACAGCAGCTGGTTAGGGAAGGAGGGAATGGTCTTCCTGTGTGGAGCCTTTTACCTCCTAGTCCCCGCTCAGCCATGGAAGGAGGTGGTCCACTCCTTCAGGGTGCCAGTTCGCGACTTCGGAGATTTCATTTTCCTCTGAACTACAATTCCCGATGAATTTACCTTCAAGGGTTGGGTTCTCTTTCCTCGATCGTCACTTGACTTTGTCAGCGGGCAGTTTCCTGGGCTCCTCGGGGCATCAGCAGTCCCGCAGTAGGATGCGCAGCATGCATAGTTAGTACTGGAGGTTGGCGGCTTTGAGGCTTACACGTTGCTCTAAATGCGTCTGCTGATTTTCCATCTGCTAAATACCTGCCACCAGAGGAAGAGGAAGCCTTTGTCACCCAGACCCCGCTTGACCTCCACATCCCCTCCACTTGAACTTGGATCCAGCATCCCTGTGCTCTCAGGCACACATGGTACCATCAGACTGACCTACTGCTGATACACAAGCTGAGAACTTGGTTAACCCATAGATTTGCCTTCCCCCCAAAGCCGTTCTCAGTATCCTGGCTCCCCAGGGTTAGAAATGCCGGGCGCAGCATCTGTCTCGGGGCTGAAAGAGAGCACTAAAGAATAGCATCTATTGTCTGTTTATCCAACATCTGCAAACAACACAGCCCAGGATACTGTAGGACCCACGATCACCCAGATTTCTGTGCAGTTAGGTGACAAGCTCAGCGGCAGGGAAAGAAGCCACCAGAAGGCTGGTCCCAGCTTAAACAGTGGTGTCTCTGCACGGTGCCTGCCGAATACCCACCCTCTCAGCGACAGACTCTTGGGCACTGGGCTTGGGTGGCCATTACAGATCTAAAACCACCCTTTCTAGTGCCCGTAGGACTACGTATGCACAGCTACAGTATGGGAACTGGACATACGGAAAGCAACATGTTGGTTGGTCCTGGCCCTGAGCAGGAATCTCTCAGCGGATTTTCCCTCTAAGATTCAGAGTGTAAACAGTGAAACGTGGGGGAGTTTGTAGTTCTCACACCTACCATGACGAGCTGCTGCGTCGTCTCTTTGTTCTTCAATGTGTATGTGCAGTTCATATGCATGTAAAAGGATGTTCACATGGATGGGAGATGCATGTGCTCCTATGTGTGGAGGCCCAGGCTGATGTAGATGGTCTTCCTCCATTGTTCCCCTTTTTATTTACTGAGGCAGGGTCTCTCTGGAGTTCCCTGATTCAGCTTTGCTCTCGGGAGTTTGCTGTACCTATCTCCCATAGGTGCCACCACAGCCACCTGGGTTTTATACGCACAGCGGGATCTCGAACTCCAGCCCTCATGCTTACATGGCAAAGGTTTTATCAACCGAGCCACTTCTCGAGTCCCTGTGTCCTCCCTTTGAAGCTCAGAAGTGTTCTGGGCTCCAGGCATCTTCCTGGTCAGGGTGCACGCTCCAGTGATGCCTGCTGCTCTCCCAAGCCGGTGTGCAGCTGGAAGAGCCCATCAACAGAGCCCAGAACAAAGAACGCAACGGCCCCAAAGAGCAAGTGTTACGTGTCCCAGGAAGGATCCAGGCCATCCCATGAGGCGCCAACCACGGAGACACTTGATTGATAGCACCAAATAATTATTCACGGTGTTGCTGTGAGCGCGCCTTCCTAGAAAGCCAGAGATGAATAAAATATATGAGGGTTCATCAAAATATACTGCAAGGACAACATATACAAACAGTACATTAAGCATTGTGGAAGACAATAAAGAGAGCTGGAAAAGCAGATCAGAGTTAGCAGCTGGGCTCAGAGTCCACACGCATCCCTGCAAACAGGAAGCAGCCAGCAGACTTCTCTGCGGTCCCGGGAATATTCCGATAGTTGGAAAAATGTGAGTGGATCCATTTAAACGGCCCCCTCTTTTCTAAAGAATATGGCCCTGGTCCCCAGCTCAGCGACAGAGTGTGCCTGCCACCAGACTGGGGCTCCTCTCCTTGCAGAGTGCAGTGTCAACAGAAATGCTACCGTGACATTTCTCTCTCTCAATTACTTGTAGGCTTCTCACCACCCGTATAAAATACATATCGTGCTCCGGTGAGATTCATTGTACCAGGGTCAGCGGGAACTCATTGTCCTTTTGCTGCAGAACAAGACAATACTGACATCTGTTAGATTTGCTGTAAGTAATCCAAGTGGTTCAGGTACAGAATGAGGGGCAGGGGAGGGCAGGAGAGACCAGGCTGGGAAGGAAGGGTGGAGGAAGGGTGGTGCACAGCAGAGGAGGGAGCCGGGGAGAAACCTGGTAGAATTTAGCCGCTATCCATCACCTGGCAGTTTTGAGGCTGCTTGGGGAAGACTTCACGGAGTAAAGAGCACTGTCTAAGAGCAACACATTCTTCTGAATACACACAAGACTACAATGGCCTCGATGCCCAGTGGTGCACCTGGCCTTCATCCCTGGCACAGAGGAGTCAGAAGAGCCAGGCCAGAGGGAGCTCGGTGGCACTTCCTGTGCCCCTCTTCAGAGGAACCACACAGAATCCAGCGGCATGGTCAGGACTTCTAATTGGGATGACAGAAGTCTATGATTCCGATTAGGTGCAATGGAGTTATTTACTTGACAGCTCCAATCAATAAGTTAAAACGGGGTGGGGGTGGGCCGTCACCCCGCACAAAGACTCCAGGAGCAGAGAGGCCAGTGGGCGTCTGAGGTGTTGCCCGGCCGCTGGCCTTTTAAGTCAGTATGTGAGAAAATCAAAAGCATGTTTGACAACCAGTCAGGGGGAAGCTCTTCTCCGAAGGAGAGATTTTTCATGGCAAAGAAAAGTTGGCGACAGGCAAGAGACTGTGCCTGGGATGACAAATGAGGGCAAGGAATCCTACTGGAGGCTCTCGGAGGTCCCACTGTCCGTTTCCTTCTTTACCTGGGTAGGAGGCAGTCTGCATGTGCTGGTGTGCGCGTGTAGGTACGTTTATGTCTAAGAGACAGCATGCTTTCACATTGTGTGGTTGTACATGTGCACGCTTGCATATGAGGGAGAGGTATGTTGAAATGCATGTACATGAATGTAGGAGGAAAGACAGCATGTCAGTGTGTGTGTGTGTGTGTGTGTGTGCGCGCGCGCGCGCGCGCACGCATGAGAATGAGCATGAGTGTTCATGCAGATGTCGGAGGGGTCAGCTGAGCACACCTGCACACATGTGCGTGTATCCAGCACGTCTTCCCAGCCTATAGTTTGGGACCCTGTCTGAGAAGGGATGTCAAGTGCTAGACCTACGTTCGGCTTCCGTCTCACCTGGTGTCCAGCCACCAGTCACCTCCACTCAGGACATTCTGCTCTTAAAGACAAAGATCTCCCCAGCCTGCGCCTTTGATTCCTTCTTGGCATCTCCAGAAAGGCGAGCATGTGATTTCAATTTGAAATTAAAAGTCAGTTCTGAATAACAGAACCTCGCTCTCGTTTCCTAATGCCCTGCTTTTTACTACTTAGCATTCAACTGTGAAAAGTCTTTTAAAACTCGGAACAGCAGTAAAACTTGAATGAATTTTTGACCCATTATTGCATAGCGGGTGCGCCTTCCAAGTTGGAGAGACTGCCAAGTTCTCGCCACCTAATATTTCCACTTTAATTGTGCCACTTGAGAAATTTACGTGCCTCAAAATATGGCATGAATCTTAGGCTTATTGCAGTATCATTAGCAGCAGCGTTTAAGCAACATCTGTGTGCTATAGAACTAATTGAAGCAGCAGAAGTGGCAGCTGTAAATCCACAGGAAGATGGCAGTTTGTACCCGGCACTGCTGAGCTAGCGCCTAACTGTCAGCCTGTTCCCGCAATCTGCTGCCGAGCACCACAGTACAGGCACACAGTGTCCAAAAAAATACAGCGAGGAGGCTAATGACCCTGTTAACCACTTTGCTGCACCGATTTGGCTGTTTTTCCAGTTTCCTGGTCGAATTTCATTATAAATTTTGCCATTTCTGTAAAAATGTCCAGCGTGATGCGCGTGCGTCTGACTTTCCGTGACTTACCTGAGAAACGCTCGTCTGGCCAGAACAACCATTGATTTTTTTTTCTTTTCTGTGATTTGATAATTCCGTACACCGCGCCCATTCTCCTTCCCAGTGCGTAACAATTTGATCACACGTTATTTCCATTAAAACGAAACCACCAAAGATTTAAATTACTCCTAAATGTTTAAAAGCAATGTTTTTTTTTCTTCCCATGGACACACCACGTTCAATAATCAATACAAGATGGCAGCTGTAGTTTATTATCGATTGGGAGTTGAGGAAGAGGTATAGGGTGGTCAGATTATCTGAGGGCCTAGGGCACCTCTCCATTGACTGGCTGGGTCATTCATGACAGCTGAGTGAATCCAGTTACGTACTGGTTTGTTCTGTAAAGGCTTTGACTCTCTTCCTTCAACAGACAGAGAAAGAGAAACGGGATTGAGCTGAGCTGGTTGCGAGAAATGACCCCAGACTCCTCTCTCTGATGGAGATGTGAGGACCTTGGAGCCCTTGCTTCTATTTGGAGCAATTCTTGCAGAGGGCAACTGGAAAAAAAATCTCTCTAATATCTGTGAAACTCAGCCCCGGTTTGCTTTAAACTCTGCTCCTGACAGCTTTTGTCTTGACAGTGGATGCATGCTCCTCCCTCGGTGCCTGGCCCGTGCACAAGGATGGAATGGATATCTTTAGAAGCACTTGAGAGTGTTGGAAATACACAAAAGAAGTCCTCCTTCGATATGTGATGACTGTGTGTTTGCCAACAACCTGACTTCATTAGAAACTTGGCACGTCCACCCGGCTGCCATGTGACACGCCGTTAACTGTGGACATTTGTCGTCTTAATGCTCAAGTACTCAGGGACTCAACTGATAAGGGAGAAACTGCTTGGAATCCACTGAACCCCACGCCTAGGGTGGCACACCACCTCATGGTATTGAAAATCAATAGCCACGTGACCACTTGGAGGTCAGAGGGTTCCAGAATTAACTTTCTGGTACTAAATTACAATCCCTTGTTTCTTGGTTTATTTCCTGATAATAACACATTTTAAGGGGGGTCTGGTTAAAAACCACTTATGAAACACTCAAGGAAAAAAAAACACAGAATTGCTGGTGAACAGTTGCCAGGGTCTCCCGCCAGCTCAGACATTGCTAGGCTGAGAGGAGTGGGTACTGAGAGTCCATAAGTTTGCAGCTAAGCTTTAGTTTCCTAATGTTTATCTATCTATCTATCTATCTATCTATCTATCTATCTATCTATCTATCTATCATCTACCTACCTACCTAACCTACCTACCTACCTACCTACCTACCTACCTACCTACCTACCTATGCTCTTTGGGAACTGTCAGTTCCTCCAATATCAAAATAATGTTACTTGAGAGCAATTTGGACATTATTGCCATCCTGGGATGCTGTAGTCTGAGCAGATAGCACAGACAAGGAGATCAGACTTCCGGTATTTCACTTCTGCTGCATGCAGATTTCCATACTTTTCTATGGCTATAACTCAGAATAAAATCTGGTGAGCATCTCTTCACACTTACACTCAAACATATTGGTGTGCCCCGTCACAGATTCCTGACTCACATCTACTAATGCTAACATACTGGAAAAAAAAAAAAAAAACGGAACTGAAGGCTGGTGAGAATGCTCATCGTGGAAAAGCATCTGCCACACAAGCCTGATGACCTGAGTTCAATCCCCAGAATGCACCTCACGAAGTCAGATGTGGTGGTGCACATCTGTAACCATAGCACTCCTATGACCAGATGAGAGTCAGACAGGAGAATCACCTGGAGGTTCAAAGGCCAGCTACCCTGAAGCGCACAGTGTGGTGGAAACGAGAGGCTCTGCGGTGACAAGGTGGAAAGCAAGAACAGTCTGTAGAAAGTTGTCCTCTGACCTCTGCATAAATGTCGTGGCGTGTGCGTGCCCACACACAGACATACACACTTATAATAATAATAATAGTAATAAGGATAAATTTAAAACAAAACAAGCAAATGGAGCCGGGAAATCAAAACTACTTAATGCATGTGAAAATAGCAAAGGGCACCAATAACATATTTGTAGTTAAAAATAGCTATTTCCTAAAGAGAGGACATTGAAGCACTGTTTTCCACTCATGTGAGCTGTGAGGCTTGGCTTCACGGAAGAAGCCAGACCTGCACTGTCTCCACATCCAGGCCACCACGATGTGTCCCTCGGTGGGTGCTGCTGAGGAAGGTCTGTCCTCGCATACCTGTATCTAGGAAAGCCACGACAACGCCAGCATCTTTCAGAAAGCCCTGGGTAGTCTTTGATCTGATGCCCGAACTGAAATACTGTGGCCTCGTTTCGGGTCTGCTGCAGTATGATCTCAGCCTGCCAGGAAAGTGCTCTGTACCTCAAACTCCATGGCTCCATCCTGCATTCAAAAGGTGTTTACCCACGTATGATTTTCTGTGCCATGACTGCCCACGGGAATTGTTGGTTCAAAAGTCTCTCCAGTGTGGACACATTTTACTACAGGATAGACATTTAACATAAACACACACACCTTAGTACAGATGCCTCTAACTACCAGGAAGCTGTAAAACTCACAGAGAAAGACACACATTTTCAAAAAAATCCTAATTTTTTTGTTCAAAAACGTCAACTTTTACCACTGGTAACAAATCCTCCTTGAAGGGACCAATTCCCTTCATATTTCAGCAAATGCCTACTGAGCACGAATCTTAATAACCATGGCCAGATGTTCATCTAACATTGAGACTGTGGAAGACCTTGACCACATGGAAGTGTGCCAAGACCATCCCCAGGCAGCAGCCCCCTGACTTAGCCCATCCACCCACTAACTCTTCAGAATAATTCTGCCTTTGGCCTGCAGGCCTCCAGGTCCTGGGGTAAGTGACACTCATACCTTTTGCTCTCTGTGTGGCCTTTGCAAGTCATGCGGAAGTCTTGAGCAGACCTGGTCCTGGGAAAGCAGCAGTCTGAGGGTCACACAGCACTGAAGGAAAACACCAGAGGAGGCTTTGGGAAGCTGCAGAAGCCCAGGGGATTCTCAGTGTGACCCAGGAGCTTGGGGGAGGCTGTCTGGCAGTTTTCCTGGATTTGGAGGATCACAATTTAAAAACAGAAAACAAAACCAAAGGTGTGGTAATGAATGCCTGTAATTCCCTAAACTGGGAGAAGGCTGAGGCCAGATTGTTACAAGTTTGAAGCCCGCCTGGCCTACACAGCTGAGTTCCAGGCCAACTCTGTCTCTGTCGTAAGGCCCTGTCTCAAAAGAAAAAGCAAACAAGCACATGACAGCATCCAATCCAATCCTTTTTAGACGCGCATTTTACACGTGGTTTCTGTGAGCCCTGCTCCCACAGGGCTGGGTCTGAGGGCGCAGCCACTGCGGTCCTTGGCTGTCTCTAGAAGAGGAAGGTGTCTGCTAATTGTGACACTGCCGACGCTGTCAGCAGCAACTGCAGAACTCGGGCTGGGGTGGGGCTGCACCCCTGTGATGTTTCTCCTGGACTTAGAGGTAGCCCTGCTGACTGGCTGCAGTGTACAGGGAGAAAATAAGCTTCTGAGAAGACCCTTAGCCAACCATTCTCCTGCCCCAAAAGGTGCACCTTACCAGGCGCTGGAAAATGGCTCAGTTCCCAGCCCCCATATTAGGCAGCTCAGAGCTCCCTGTCATTCCAGTTCCTGGGGCTTTGGCACCTTCTTCTGGTTTCACAGGCACCTGCACACGGATGGTGCACACACACAAGTAGCACACATGCACAATATAAATAAAATTTGAAAAATGTACATATTAGCATCATGGTTTAAGGAAATCAATGGTTTGCCATGGGCTCTGTACATTCCAAGGAAGCTGATACCCTGAAGAAGAGAAACACGTGGCTCATGTGCCCTTGGATCTAGGGGTGGGCAAAGACTGAGGCTCAGCCTCTTTCTTTCTTTCTTTCTTTCTTTCTTTCTTTCTTTCTTTCTTTCTTTCTTTGTGATATTTTATTTTTTTATTAATTTATTAAAGATTTCTGTCTCTTCCCCACCATCGCCTCCCATTTCCCTCCCCCTCCCCCAATCAAGTCCCCCTCCCTCGTCAGCCCAAAGAGCAATCAGGGTTCCCTTGGACTTCCCTCAGCCTCTTTCTTAAAAAATTTACGGCGAAGATCTCTTTTTCCTTAAGGAGAATGTACCACCGGCCAGAATCAGGCCAGCTGGCCAGAACCAGTGACAGGTGTCTCACGACTTACACTTTCCAGGGAACAAGCTTCAGACCACCCCACTTCCGCAATGAGAGCCCCGAGGACAACACACACTCGCAGAGCTGCCGCACAGCGTGTAAAGCCCAGCCCAGGGCCGGCCATTCCTGCCATACTTAGTTCCAGCAACCCCAAGGAGCGGGCACCTTCCTGTCTCCTGTCACCAGCCCGGCACTTCAGTCCACCCGTACCCCCAGATCCAGCCAGGCCCGCCACTCTTCTGTGACTCCGTGCAAGTGTCAGTACCAGGAGGACCGGGCAATTACATTCCACATCTGAATTTCTTCTATTTTCAAAGTGTTCTACACTAATTAGTGCTGTTAGCTCTAAGGATTAGTAGCCTCTCTAACAAGACACACGACATTAAGTGACTTACCTAATTATGTAAAACACAGGGAAGGGAGAAGAGAAGGCAGGCTTCCCTCGGGCAGGGCTCAGGCCTACACTGCCCACTGCTGTCCCCACCCGGCTTCTGTTCTCCTGACTTTCCAAGCCGGAGACAGATGGTGTGGTGTGCCTACCTCTAGACAGGGGTGAGTGTGCTCACCTCAAGGTCCTCCTCAGTTCATCCTTCCTGCAAGGACCAAAAGCGGGGGTGGGAGTGGGGCAAATATTATGTGGATAAAAGTGCTGCCCAGGAACAGAACCTGCCCCAGAGCCATGAACTGGAGGAGGGTACAGGTGGTGCAGGCTCAAAGGGCCTCCTCAGGTGTGTGGGTGTGGCTTGGTCTTATGTCTTTTGTCTTAGGGGTGCAGAGCTGATGACAGCCAGGTGTTGCTCTCCTCTGATTGGTCATCATCTGAGACAAAAAAAAATTCCACATGTCCAGCACTCATGGCCTAGGGTCTGCCTTCTGCCTGGCTCCCTGTTATCTGCTGGTTCCCTGGTGGCCTCTTGCAGGGCTTACACCAACTCTGTCCTCCTCTTCTCCCTCTAACGTTATTTATCTATTTCTTTTGTATGTCTGCGTGTGTCTGTGTAGGTGTGTGTGTGTGTGTGTGTGTGTGTGTGTGTGTGACTGGAGGTCATAGGGCAACCTGTAGTGGGAGTGAGGTCTTTTGTTTCCCATCAGAGTTCTGGGGATCAAACTCTGGTTGCCAGGCTTGGTGGCACACACACACACACACACACACACACACACACACACACACACACACCTTTACCTGCTCACTGTCTCGCCAGCGTCTGCTCTTCCCAAAGGCTACACTGCCTTCCACTTGCAAGGCTGTCTGTCTTGCTCTGCTTCCACGGCAAGCTTCCAGTTCAGCGGAACAGCTATGCCTGACCGTCACCTAGAGGCGAGCGGACCCACTTTTCCCTAGTTGTACATTCATGCCAGGAGGCGCTGGGCCAGCCCATGTCCACAACACACTTACTGTTTCCCGTGAGCTGCTGTCACGTGTGATGGGGGCCACAGACAGTCTTGTAGTGGCTGTGGCATAGGCTCACGCAAGTGTTCCTGTAGGATGGTTCTTTTTAACTTTATGTGTTGTGTGTCTGTGGTGTGTTATGCACATATGCAGTGCATGCCTGTGCAGAGGGGCTAGTGATCCCCGTGTACTCAAATGGCAGCTAAGGCAGGGCGCTGGGCTTTCCAAGCCTGTAGCACTCTCTACCTCGCTTTGGGACAGGATCTCTCACTGAGCTGGAAGCTTGCGGTTTGGGTGAGGCTGGCCGGCCACTGAGTTCTCAGGATCTGCCTGGCTCTGCGTCCCAGTGCAGGGGTGACAGCCATGCACGGCCATGCTTCGCTTTTCATGTGGGTGCTGGGGTCCAAACTCAAGTCTTCATTCTTGCAGGGTCAAGTCCCCATTCTTGCAGAGCAAGCAGGTGCTCTTAGAGCCTCACCTCTCCAGCCCCAGGAAGGGCCTTAAAAAGGGATTACTGTGTTCTTGGCCCCTTTCCTAATATCACTCCTCTCTATGACTGGACTCCAGGGGTTCAGTCCGGTGCTGCCCTGTGGATCTCTGCATCTGCTTCCATCAGTTACTGGATGAAGGTTCTATGACAACAATTAAGGTAGTCATCAATCTGATTACAGGGGAAGGGCAGTTTAGGTACCCTCTCCATTACTGCTTAGATTTTCTTAGCTGGGGTCATCCTTGTGGATTCCTGGGAATTTCCCTAGGGCCTGGTTTCTTGCTAGCCCTATAATGGCTTCCTCTTTCAAGGTATCGTTTTCCTTGCTCTCCCTCTTTGTCCTTCACCCAACTCAACCTTTCGATCCCTCATGTTCTCCTCCCCCTTCCTTCCTTCCCTCCTCACTCCCTACCACTCTCCCTTGTCCCCATGCTGCCGATTTACTAAGGAGATCTTGTCTACTTTCCCTGCTGGGGCGGGGGAAAATCCATGTATGCCTCTCTTAGGGTTCTCCTTGTTTCCTGTCTCCTCTGGGGTCATGGACTGTAGGTTGGGTAGGCTGGTTATCCTTTGCTTTATGTCTAACACCCACTTCTGAGTGCGTACAGACTGTGCTTGTCTTTCTGTGTCTGGTTATCTTACTCAGGATGGCTTTTTCTAGTTCTATTTGCCTGAAAGTTTCAAGATGTCCTTGTTTTTTGTTTGTTTGCTTCTTTCTTTGTTTATTTCTCTGTTTTACCACTGAGTAGTACTCCATTGTGTAAATGTAGCACATTTTCTTTGGAAAACCCAGAGACAGCTGACTAGAACAGGTGGGACCGCACAGACCCCGGATTGACAGGCGGAGAGCCTGCATAAGACTGAACGTGGCTGACAGTTGTGTGACTTGGGCAGTTTTCGAGGCCAGTTGCAGTGGAACCAGGATTTATCCCAGGTACATGAACTGGCTCTTTGGAGCCCATTCTCCTTGGAGGGATACCTTGCTTAACCTAGATACAGATGGGAGAGCCTTGGTCCTGCCTCAAGTGATGTGACAGACTTTGTTGACTCCCCATGGGAGGCCTCACCCTCTCTGAGGAGTGAATGGGGGTGGGGGGGAGGGGTGGGAGGATGAAAGGGAGAGGAAACTGGATTTGGTATGTAAAATAAAATTGTTTTAGAAATAAAAAAAAAGAAAGAAAAATATGGAATTACTACAGGGCAGTTGACTCATGAATATCACCACTATCTCCACTGATGCTGCAGATAAGAAAATTAGGTATGATGTGCATTTAAACCCTCCCTGCTACAAGACATCTCCTGCTGTGTTAACCCAGCCTGATTCCAGCATGGGAGGGTGTCTCTCCAGGACCACTTCAGGTAGCATTGTCTGTCCAGTTCCTCTGCCGTTCTCAGAGGCTCCGAGGACCGCTTTGCATCTTTGCTGGTGACTGCCCTGTGTGTGTGTGTGTGTGTGTGTGTGTGTGTGTGTGTGTGGTGTGTGTACACTGTGGCACATGTGTGGAAGTTAGAGGAAAACTCTCAGGTGTCTGTTACCTCCTTAAACCCTGTAACATCTGAGGATGGTCACAGGCTGTCAGGCCTTTGTGCAGGCACCTCTATCCGCCGTGATGTTTTACCAGCCTTTTCATCCATTATAGAAACATTCACACATGAAAACCCACTATGCCAGGATGGGGAAACCCACAGAATCAGGAGACCCGAGCTACTTGGAGCTCACTGACTCTGGACTGACAGCAGGGGACCTGCGTAGGACTGAACTAGGTTCCTGAATGCAGGTGACAATGGTGTGGCTTGGGCAGTCTGTGGGGACATTGTCAGCGGGACCAGGATCTAACTCTAATGCATGAACTATCTTTGTGGAGCCTACTTTCTATGGAGAGAGACCTTGCTCAGTGGGGGCAGGCATGGTCCTGCCTCAACAAGGTGATGGGACACATTTCCTTGAATTCCCAGGGGAGGCTTTTACCCTGAGGAGCAGATATGGGGGGTGGGAGGAAGATGGGGTGAGTAGGAGGAGAGAAGGGAGGGGGAACTGGGATTGGTATGTAAAATAAATAAACTATTGTACAATAAAAAAAAAATAATAAAATCCACTCTGTTAGAAAGGTTGCCCACATTTCCTTGCCAGTGCCTTCCTTGCCCTCTGTCTCCAGCCATCTCATAGGTCAGCTGGTTGAGGCTTTTCCCCTACAGCTCTGGAGCTCCTGCCCCTCCCCAGATACCTCATGCACACACAGGGCACAGGTATGTTCTCACCCAACATAATACCAGGAAAAGCATGTTCAGATGTCTGAAGTCACCAGATTGGCTTATTTTCTGAATGGCGTGTCCAGCTGTCCTGACTCCCTGCAACCACAAACTGAATAAGTGCGGTACCCGTCACCCCTTCAGGTCCTCTATGCTGCCAGATGGTTCTGGGACAGCCATACGACTCCCCCATTGGTTAATTTGTCTCTTTTAGATCAATCCTGCATGACTTCTGCTATGGCGACTTTAGGATTAGCTTGGTATCATTAATACTAAAATTCTACCTAGCGGGTTTGAGCAGAGATGTGTTCCCTATGAGAACGGCAGGACCAGGCCAGGAGAAGTGTAGCCTTTTAGAATCCTTTTGTTAAAAACAAATGAAACAAAACAAAACAAAACAACAACAACAACAACAAAAAACAACGTGGCTCGCAATCAGAGTCTTGCTAAAACCTCCTGTGTGCCCTGGTATAGACACAACCTCGCATGGCCACTATGAGCTGTAACATCAGCTACAGGTTTGTTGGACTCAGCTGCGGCCTGACACCCCAGTCCTGGGGACTGTCACAGGTCTATGGGTCACTGTTATTGACCACATTCAAGCCAGAAAAGGAGAAATGGATTCCTTTTCATCCTGGGGTCATCCATCCAGCATCTCCTCTCTAGGGTCCCTCTGGTCAGCAGGTTGCCAGGGAGGGAAGAGCAAGAGCATCTTGACACTTGTCCCTCTGGAAGGGCTGAATAGATCACCAAGGGTCCCATAGACAGAAGGCATTTGAACCTGGGCTTGTCCAACTCTCAAAACTGACTTCTCAGCATCTGGCACTCGGTCCATGCTGGGGGCTGCTCCTGGCTCTTGCATTGTGTGACAGGGCAGTGGCCTGACAAGGGGACCCAGCTCACATCTTCACCACTGCCACTCAGAGGCAGTAGCAAGAGTGTCCTGGGGCTGCTGCATCAAGTTGCACACACAGGTTCCAAACAACAGAAGTATAAGCTTCCATCTCTGGAGCTCAGACGTCTGAAGTGGAGGTGTTGACAGGGCTGTGTCCCACGGAGTGCTCTGGAGGCGGGGGCTTTCTGTTCTCCGGAACTCCCGTGCTCCACATGGGGCTGGCTTGAGGCTGCATGGCTCTCCTCTTTCCTCTGTCCTCCCAACACCTCCTCCTTCGTGTCTGTGTCTTCTCTCAATGAGCCACAGGAACACTCGTCACTGGGTCTAGGGTCTACTAGGGTGATGCAGGCTAATGTTACCTGGCACCGGTGTTTAAAGCAGGGTTTACAGGCGGGCTGCCTCTCCAGAGGTCCCTTTCAATCCAGAACGCCAACTATACCCACTGCACAAGCTCTGAATGTTCGGACCACGGGGACTATTGTGGCCTCTGAATCTTCCCGGCAAGCAAGGGTGGGAGAACACAACCCGGAACCAGGATCGCATGGACACACAGCCCTGACAGCCACAGGCCCAGCACAGACGCTTCCATCTTGTGCTGATGAGAATCGGCTCATCTACATCTGAGACCAATTTCCTGGAAAGTACAGAATGCCTGTCACACTGCTTCCCTGCACAGAAGTGGGATGTTTGCATGCAAGAGGACAGACAGCTACATACCTCTCGGTGCTGTACTATTTAGATCTGTCATTCTGCATCTTGAGCAAGCAGCACCTTTAAATAAATGAGTGCTCTCAGCTAGTCCCCAGCCTGGAAACATGAGAATGCAGCCTTCCTCCTGCAGTGAGCAGACCTGCCCACATGGCTTCCTCAATAACACGCTCAAGTTCAGCACCGAGGCGCCTGCCAGACATGTGTCTCAGGGCTTTTGTTTTCAGTTACTCCAAGCTCTGTGTGTTTGTATGCTTAGGAACTTGGCTATGCCTGGCCTTTGGTTAGAGAATCCAAACACGGAACCAGACAACCACACGCACTCATACACTCACCAATCTTGAACTCTGTGCACACGGCTCACATGCCTTCTCTGGAGGGCTGCTGGGTCTATGCTCCTCTGTGGGTCACCTTCCAGGGAAGGGCAACAATTCTCATCTGCCCAGTTATTTGGGTCCATTGGCATAGGTGGAATGCCAGAATTTGGTGTGAAATCTTTTTCTTTTTTCTTTTTTTTCGAGACCGGGTTTCTCTGTAGCTTTGGAGTCTGTCCTAGAACTAGCTCTTTTAGACCAGGCTGGCCTTGAACTCAGAGATCCACTTGTCTCTGCCTCCCGAGTGCTGGGATTAAAGGTGTGCACCACCACCACCTGGCTTGGTGTGAAATCTTGTGGGAAAGGACACCGGAGTTTTTCCTTCAGGAGAGAGGGTGAGACTTAACAATGGCAGCGATGCTTAGTTTCTCAATGACACCAACAGATTCACCACCACTTTATACTAAGTACAACTTGATTTCCTCATATAATGATGCTGTTTACTTCAAAACAATGACTCACTTATGAGCTGGTCACTGCATTGTCTTTAAGTTATAGAACATAGGCTGTTTGTACACCACCATCTCCCCTGCTGTCCACAATTGCCCATGGGCCATGGGCAATGCAATGGCACCTACCAGGGATGGGGTGTGTGTGGTCACTTCTAGACTACCTCCTGTAAGCCTAGGTCATGAAGATCCTTGCCAGAGTGGTGGGAGCTAGAGGAAGTTGCATCTGTTTTCGAAGAAAAGCAAAGAATTCCAAATTGAAGCTGCATTGATGGCAGGGGTTCTATGCCTTCCACAGGCAAACACTTCCCCTTCAAGAGGTTAGGGACAGAGAAAGAGAAACTACCCCTGAGCTCATCAGACACACTAAAATTAATGGATCTACAGCTGTGATGCCAGTCAAGGGCTCAATCACATCTGTTGCTGGCTTTGAGGCTGATGGTAACCTGCGACCTTGCCCTGTGTGCTAGTCAGGTGGATATTCCCGTTCTCCCTCAAGGCATCGCCACAAGGCAGGGATCCCCCTCCTAAGCACTCTTAGGCCAGCAGAATGCAGCCTTGGCAGGACCTGAAGCAGGGTCAGGCTCCCCAAAAGAGCCCATGAGAAGGCACATATGAAACTGAGAGCCATCAGTTGGCCTGTGATTTTGTGTGCTTCTCTGGCTTGGCTGGTGGCCTCCGGAGCTCTTAGAGTAACACAGTACCCCAGCTGGCCCAAGACGGTGGTAGATATAGCTTGTCCTTGTTGGTTAGTGTGCTAACTGTGACATCTCCTCACTGTCCCTTCCAGAAACATGTGGAGAGACAATGAGGTTGGGGAGCACTGTCTGAACTCCCCTGGCACATTCTGGAACCCAGAAGCCAGGCTCTTAGCAGAAGCCATAGCAATGGCAGGAGCAGTAGAGACGAGGCCAACATGTAAGAGTTGGTGGTGTCCAGTCTCATAGACCCTGGGTAGCTCCAATGGGAGGGCACCATTGGAGGGGTGGAAGTCCCTTGTCCAGGATGGCTTGTGGCATGGATCTCTGCCAGCTTCCAGGAAGAGTCTGTCACAACAAGGAGGAGACAAGACTACAGTACAGGACACCTATGTACACACAATTACACGTCCCAGGATGGAAACCCAGCCAGAACCTGTGTCAAGGAGGCAGATTTCTTCCGAGGAGCTTCTATAGCCCCTGTGGGTCTGCTGTCATGCGCATGCATGTCAGGTCATCCAGGACAGAGATTCTGAGAAAACTAGAGGCATCTTCCAGAGATACTCAAGTGAGTTTCACTCTGTTCCCATGATGAAGCACTCTGATCAAAAGCAGCTTAGGGGAGGAAAGGCTTACTTTTGCCTACAGCTCACTGTCTATCATTAAGAAAAATCAAGGAACTCAACACGAACTTGAAGCAGAAATCATGGAAAATCTGCTTTCTGGCTCACTGATCCCCAGATCTATGCTTAGTTAGCTTTCTAATACAACTCAGTACACATGGCCTAGGGATGGTGCTGCCCATAGTGGGCTGGACCCTCTTCCATCAATTAACCATCAAGGCAATCCCCCAAAAGACATGCCTGCAGGCAAATCTCATCTGGGTAATCCCTCAGTTTGAGGCTCTTGTCTCAGGTAACTCTAGGAGGTGTCAAATTTACAGTTAAACCTGACTAGGATAGGAACCAACCCCAAGGGAGAACTTGCTTTCCTAGGTATATGATTTGTCTGTAGTCTGGACTCTAGCTTAAAAGCATCCTTTTCAACAATGTCTTACTACAAATGTAACCCCCTAAGGGAACATGTGCTTGAAGCTCACACTCCAGGAGCTGTCCAGGCCTAGAACGTCCATCCACATTACTTACTTCCAATCTCTTCAAAGACACACTCATCCTCAGATGAAAATGAACAGGCATGTCCTTTCTGCAAGGGAAGAGTTCATTTGTGGAGGAGCACAGGATATCTAGCCAGCCTGTCTTCTTCCACAAACTTGGTGGTCGAGATTCCATCAGCTGCCTAAAGTAGGAGCCCTCCATTTGGATGCTTTGTGGTTCTCATTGCTCCAGGAAGAGAGCAGTGGCTGTGGGAAATGCATGGGTACCACTTCTCCCTCTCACCAGGATTTTCTCTTACAGTGTTGGAAAGGAAGGGGTAGGGGAGCAAAAGGGGTTGCTGGGGATGGGCCCAGGTCATCATGTGCCTGTGTGGCAAAAATGAAGAGTCTGCCTTCTTTCCCTGACTATATAGTACGCATACAGAATGATGGACTGTGTGCGCAGTCATGCTTATAGGCATGGTCGGTTAGGTATGAAGAAGGCAAAATTGCCTGCAGAGATGGCCATTAGCTACAGACATAACCACTGTAATCTTCTTTAAAGCCTTATTCAATGCACATGATCAGAAGCCCACTTGATGCCATCCTGCTCTATCTTCTCCCACTTACCACTATGTAGGATGGGCCTCTTCCTGGGAGAATAGGAAGAGCCAGTTAGCCACACAGCACCCCTCCTATTATTCCAGGTAGACTCACACCGACTCTCACTGATAACTAGGGTAATTCCATTTCCTTGTCTGATAAAGAGAATTTCAGTGCTGTCTGGCCGTGTCTCTTATGACTATACTTTTAACTGCTTTTTATCCCTTGTATCCCCGGAGCCTCTGATCTTTGGAGATCTTTTGTTGGCTCTAGCAATATCTGAGACTGTCACCACAGTCTCATTGGCAGGGATAACAAGGACTTTGGTGGTGAGCTAATGGGGTTGGGAATCATTCCATCTTTATCACCTAACTAATTCTCGGGGAGACAGAAAGATGACCCCATTCCCATCTTAGGAGCTTTTGTACAGGGTGATTACATCAAAAAAAGATTGTGAGGAAAATGTTCAGCCTACAGAGGCCATCCTTAAGAGGTGGTACGAACAACCAGGCTATCTTTGGGGTAACCAGCTTCAACTCCAACCTCCTAGATCCCTTCCATGGTCTTTGGAATCACCAACAGCCAACAATGCCCATGGTTCTCCTTTACAGCTGCCAGACCATTCTAGACTTAATCTTAGACAAACTTTTAGTGCCTCTGTCTTCTTAAGCTGAAAAGTATCTGGGTAAAGGTGGGACAGGAATGTTCCAGAGCCTGGTTCTTTGGTGAAATTCTAGGATGCAGATGCCAAGTGTGGTGGGGTTTTTGAGCTGGACATGGAGATACTGGCCAGACCTGACATTGTGGAGTTGGGAAGGTACAGGACTGGTTGCATTTGCTGGAATGCATCTGGTTCCATGGGTATAAATACTGCCTACACACAACAGGTGGGAGCCCGAGACCAGAGCTGGATTGAGTGCACCGATGATATGGATTCCCCCCTGTATGCTATGAATATGCTTTATTAACATTGGTTAATAAAGAAGCTGTTTTGGTCAATGGCTTAGCAGAGTAAAGCCAGGTAGGAAGTCAGAACAGAGCTACAGAGAGAAAGTAGGCAGAGCCAGGGAGACACCATTTAGCTGCTGAAGGATCCAGATGCCCAGAACCTTTCCCATAAGCTACAGCCTTGTGGCAATACACAGACTAATAGAAATGGGTTAATTTACAATGTAAGAGCTACTAGGAATCCGCATAAGCTATTGACCAAACAATGCTCTAATTAATATAGTTTCTGTGTGATTATTCGAGTCTGAGCAACCAGGAATAAACAAGCAGTCTCCATTTACATAATGGCACCAATGTGGGGCAACTACATCCACATAAAACCTGAGAGAGCTTGGAAAGGAATTCTAGACACAAAAGAACAGAGTTAAGCATGACTTCTTGGTAGCAGCATTTTCTCAGGCAGGTTTTGTTTGCTAGAGATAACAGAGGCATGATTCCTTTAAGAGAAGACTTCCTGACTTAGCATTAGCAGCAAACACTGAGGGGCTTCTTTAAGAGTCAGCTTCCTGGTTCATGCTGGTAGCACAAAACTCTGGCTCTTTTGGGAGGTTCTACACTAAAAATGGTACTTGTGAGAAGCTTGCTACTAATTGCTTAATGGCAACATAGACCCCACTGCATCCTTGGAGCTGTGGCAGTAAGCATGGTTCACAGAGTTGGTGAACATACCTCCACCATGTTGGATTGGGTGGAGCAAACAGGCAAGGCCATGGACTTGGTCCTAGCCATGCCTGCTTAGCATTAAAAAAAAAAAAAGTTCTCTACAGCAAAACACTGTCTTGAAAAGCCAAAAAAAAGTGCTTCTGGTCAGAAAATGATTACAGATTTGCAATAAAGAAAAAGAAATAAAGATATTTAGATGAAAAAGACCTCTGAATGGGTCACAGTGTTGGATAAATGTATATAGGCTTGGAAGAGAGAAGAAAAAGAGTATAGGCAATCATAAAAAATAGTTTTAAAAATAAAACAAAGTCTTTAAAGAGACAGTAATACAAGAGTACAGGCAGTCATAGATTAAAAGAGTAAGGAAAATAAGCCACATAAAGATGGAATAGACAGAGAGTCTGGATTATGTATACTATTATGTTTTCTTTGAATTTTTTGACTGCAGAGTGATATTTTATTCTGGGGGCTGCTAAGATAAACCAACATATATATTTTAAAGGTATCTTGACTTCAAAATTTGGGTATTATGTTTCTTTGGAAAAGAGGTTCTGCTTTTATTTCCACAGAAGACAAGAACCTATGGATTCCTTCCAGGCTAATGTGGCTTGATGAAACAAGATCCCCTGAAAGGTCTCTGTGAACCCCCAAAATACTTCCTTCAACAAACAGCTGGAAACAGTTTGAAGAAAACTATAGCCAAATCCCCAAAAATGCTTGTTTATAAATGTTTGTTTTCATTTTAAATGGTTGGTTAAAAAAATAAGGGGGATGTCGTATAGAAATGAATACTTTGCATTGGTATGGATCTTGGTCATTTGATATAAACTTAAGGTTGATTTTGCTATATTGTATTTATGTATTTCTGCTCTTATTTAAGGTATTGTGTTTGCATAGCTCACTTAAAAACGCAATGTATAATTAAGAATTACAGATTAATGGATTAGTTAGGTTTTCTAGATATACATAGATATATTTCAGCTAGATAGGTAATCTTCAACACTTCAAAGACTTACAGAATATGGTATTTATAATGTTTTAATAACTTAGGATTTTTTCATGACAATGAGACACATATGCTCCTGGCAACATCAATCTACTTCAAGAGGATGATGGGCAGTGAAGAGGCTTCTTATGGAGTTTGTTAGCCATTTGGGCAAGAAACTGCAAGAAATTGCTTGAACTGCTTGTTGGTATGCTTTATTAACTGACATGCAGGACCCACAAAAAATGACGGCTGAACTTCCCAAAAGAGGTGAGATGGTCCTTCAGTGTTCCTGCCATCCTGCCAAGAAAGAGTCTGCCAGGCATTCCGTACGATACAGAATAAAGTGACTGAAAAACTGCCAATAGAGGCAAAATAGTCTTTCAAATTTCCTGCTTCACGGGAAAGTCTGCAAGATACTATGGGCCTGTAGGCTGAAGATGGATGCCCCAATGTTACAGAAGAACTTTGGGTGACTATTCAGGCAGCAAGATGTCCCTAGCAATTCTAGAGTTTTGGAAGTTGCTTACAATGCACTTTCTGTTTACTTAGGTAATATTATATTCTTCTGAATTCTTTGATGGAGTTGAAGACTAGATAGTTATATAGTTTTCCTTAGTTATGGTAAAAGATAAATTATATATAAAACTTTAGTCTCACAAAGATAGAAAATGGGAGATGATGTGGGATTCCCCTGTATGCTGTGAATATGTTTTATTACCATTAGTTAATAAAGAAGCTGTTTTGGCCAATGGCTTAGAAGAGTAAAGCCAGGCAGGAAATCTGAACAGAGATATATAAAGAGAGCAGGTGGAGTCAGGGAGACACCATGTAGCTGCTGGAGGAGATAAATGCCTGGAACCTTTCCAATAAGCCACAGCCTTGTGACACTACTTGGATTAATAGAAATGGGTTAATTTAAGATGTAAGAGCTAGCTAGGAATCTGCATAAGCTATTGACCAAACAGTCACTCCCATGATCTGAGGCTCCTTCAGGGAGCCTTGTGCACTGAGTGGAGCAACCAGTCCAGAAGGAGCCCACTGTCCAGCTACTTCCCAGGAACAACCTACCAGAGGGGAGGACTCTAGTCATAACTCCATGTCTGCCATCCAGGGTCACCATGCAAAATCTGTGAAGTATATTAGCTGCCTGTATTTGTATTCCAGAAAGTCCTTTCCATAGTAGCCCAACAGGATGGCATAGGAGAAGGTTATTTTTAGTGAGAATTCTCATGTCCTGGCAACTAGGAAGGGGCCATCTTAGGGACAACTTTTGAGACCACGCAAGTGGGTGCTAAATGAGGGGTTGGCTGCCTAGCCTCACATACTAGCATGGGCTGACCTTGAACTACAGGATGGAGGGGCTTCAGAGCCACCTTTGCTGGCAGGATTCCCAGGAGTCTTGCTAGCCTGGTGGGATGATTTGGATACAGAAATAGTCTTTGTCTCTCAGAAATTGGACATCAAGGCCTTTACAATGATCCCATTCCCTATGTGTACCCTCACTCTGTCAGGCTAGACCCCAGCTCCCTACAGAGCCCAAGAAAGGGAGATTCTAGGGTCAACTTCCACTAGGTGGACTTCCTGATAAACTCCACTGAATCACCCCACAGGCCCCTCACCCCTGCCGCAGTGTCTGAAATATCTCACACATGCCCTGTAGTCATGACAATCCAAACACGAAAGCAGCACTTCTGCAGTGTCCCACAGCACTGAGTGTTTAGACACTGGTCTCCTCTCCAGCTGGGTTCCTCCTTATCAGTCAACAAATGGACCCGGAGGCACATATACCCTATGCTGCATAGCAGGGAGACGTGGGCTGCAGCTGCGTGTGTGCACAAGGAGAGACACGATTCTTCACCTCGCGGTTCCTTCCTCTGCCCTCCACCTTACTCCAGAGTTGGAATCTCTTGGAGGGTCACACATGTCATGCAGAGCCAGCTTCGACACTCCGTGGGACGGGCCAAAAGCTCCTGTCACCTGGGCCACTCAGTCAGAGATCACGGCAGTGGAAAGGTGGAGGCTCCATTCGGTGTCGTCAGTGAAAACAGGTTCCCTGTGAGGCCCACCACCACCCTAGTCCACACAATGTGCCTCCTGCACATGGCATGGGGCTTCAATAACCCAGAAGTTGGCAGCCTGAAAATGGGTGTTTAATAGGAGAGTTTGCTTTCTTCTTTTAAAGGCTCCCAACAGCGCCAGCACCATACTGTACAGGATCGATCTTAATTACCGTCCATGTGGAATTTTTTTTCTTGTGGCTCTCTTCAGTGAAAAAAAAAAACATTAATGAGAAACTTTAAAGGCTTGTTAACAGTGTCCTCTCATCAATCAGAGGCGCTGTCAGGCTGGGCCCTGCTGTCAATTTGCACCTCCCGGCCCAGCATCCACTTCCTATTTCCTCATCTACTCTGGCCCCCAATCCCACCACAGCCTCTTGTTGGAGAGGCCCTGTGTGATGGAGACCAGGCGGTTTTCATCTGTCAGCAGCTGGAGCCATGGGGTCCCGGCATTCTGAGGCCCCCGGATGCCCGTGCTTGGTCACCTGGAGCCATGTCAGAAGCTATGGTTTCTTTGGGCTCTTACTGGCCTTTGGCTATCACTTTTCCTTTGTTTCAGACGGACAGACAGACAGACAGACAGACAGACAATGGGACCTGAAAGGAGCCTTTTACAGAGTCTCATTTAATTTTATCCAAACTGTTCAAGTGAAATTGCTAGGATTTTAATTCTTCATTTTTTTTCCTTTGATTTTTTTGGTTGCTGTTTTGCAGTATCTCCCTATGAAGTCCTCCCTAGCCTAAAACTGGTTAGGTAGACCAGGCTAGCCTCCATCTTCCTGCTCCTGAAACTGGCTAAGTAGACCAGGCTGACCTCCATCCTCCTGCTCCCACATCACAAGTGCTTTTTAAAAAAATGGTATGAAAGACATAGGTCTTCCTAAGCAGCCCAGGCTGGCCTTCAAGTTACCATCCTCCTGCCTCTGCCTCTTCAACAGCTGCAACTACATCCTCTGTGGCCTTCTGTACTCTGCTAATTCTAGACTCTTAAATACAGACTTTGATACAATGTTCATGAAGACAAAGGGTGTACAGAGATGGCTTGGAGGAGACCTAAGAAATTTAGCTTCCCACCCAGGGCCCCTATCTGCCCTCTGTGATATAGTTGTGAGACATGAGTAAATAGGACACACAGGGACCCAGACCTCTCCCAACAGGAGGAAGCTGCAGAAGTTTTCGCTTCTTGAGTGGACTTCCAGAAAAATCTTTAGGGTAACAGGAAGCCCTCCTTGGCTTGTATAGTAAGCCAACGTGCCTGTCACTCCAGAGTCCTACCATACAATGTCTGAAATCAAAGGAGCACCGGACTCTCTGGAATGCTCCTGAGGGAAAGGAAGGGTTTCACACAGATGCAGCTGCCATCCCCTGATCACTGATAGCGTCTAGGTCTGAGCTGACACTGAGATCCACAGAGACATTTTGTTCCTGAGGACTAGACCTGGGCACATGGTGGAATACATGCAGCATTTAACTAGTTTTCAGTGACCCCGAGAAGCTGGAGATGGTCCGCAACCCCTTCCTTGCCACTGACAACACCTGCTGTGGGCTTTCTTCTCCATGTGCTCACAGGGGAAAGTTATCCTGACAGGGCTGAGGGCTCGGTATGACTGTATCAGTGCTAGGTACACTAGGTCCCTTCTAAAAAGGGGACTTGGGGTAACAGGGCAGTAATAGAAAGTGGAACCTACGGAAGAGAGAGGTATACTGAAAGACATCAAGGAGTATGGATCTTCTACAGCCCTGAAGAACATTCCAGAAACTCATCCAGTTACCTCCCATGCAAGTCTGTCCTTTCCTTCAAAGTACTCACTGCCTTCACCTGTTGCTTCTAGAATCTCAAAGAACAACCCCTTTATCCAATAAAGCTTCTTAGAGGAACATGGCTTCCAAACCCTGGACTGCCCTTACTCCAGGTTGGAGATCCCCTTCTTGGGGCAGAAAACAGGTTAAGCTTGCATTTCTGTTTCTTCCTCACCGGACAGGGCCACAGGACACGGGTAAGTGGGTGGTGTGTGTCTTTCATAGTGAAGAAAAAAAAAAACTCCCTTACTGGGGAAACACATGCACTTCCGAGTTTCAGCCTTCTTCATGACCAGCGGCACCTATCTATTCTGCTGTCAGTGAGGTCTGAGTCTTTGGCCATGATGGTTTATGGAGGTGGCAAGATGACAGGGAGGCTGGCAGAAGCCTCAGCGCAGTGACAGCTGACACGCAGCGCGGGCCTCCGCCTCGGCATTCAAAGCGCAGGAGCTCAGGCCATGGAGACTCAATAGGTGAGGGGGACCTGGGGCCAAGGCCAAAGAACACAGCTTTCTTGTTTCAACATTTTCTTTTTATTTGGAAAATATGTTTTTGTAACTCTTTATGCCTTTCCTCTTCCTCTTATTTTCACAAGCTGCGCTGCAACCCTGAGCCGGAGCGGCTCCAGGCGACCGCGCGCGCCGGCGTTTCATGTCAGCCTCTGCAGAGTTTATCCTTGGAGCAGTACACGGTCACTGCGGTGAGCCCTGATGCTGTCAACGGCTACCTCGGGGCATCTAGGAACCTGTTATGACAGCACCGAGGAAACCCTCGGAGAGGAGCGCAGACACGGCTTTCGTCCTGCTCCAAGGGCAGGCCCGAACACGCCTGCTCGTCATTCCAGGCTACCTGGAGCTGCCAGGTTGCCCTTGCGGCTTTGATGGGGTTGGTGTCCCGGGCGCATGTGGCTATCCCATGCTGGGGGTTCGGCCGTGGATGTCTGTACAGCCCCAGGCTCCTCTTAGAGTCTGAATCTGTTTGGAAATGTAGCGATCACAAGAAAAGCTCCCATTATGTAGGCCACCCAGGCACAGGAGGCCTATATACAAGGCACTGGCCTGGTGGCCCACATGGCAGTGGAGAGAAGCTGCTCAGAAACCGTTGAGTTCAACCCTGACGCCCACCTTTCAACTCCTTCTTAAGCAGAGAGGAGGCTGGGGTCTCCCCAGCACACTGCAGCCACGGTGCCCTCTGTTGGAACACACACACACACAAGGCGCAGGAGGCTGCAAGGCCCAGAGTAGCTCTTTGAGAATTCTGTTCTCTTCAGGACAAAGGCACCAGACAGTGACTTCTCGGTGCCGGAGACATCAATGTGGCATTACTCGGACGCAAGGTATTCCAGGCCTACCCACATGTCTTGCTGATCATGTCAGAAAAAGATGACCCTTTTAGAAAAGAAGCAGAAAGTGCCCTGGTGAAGCCAGATGGGAGGAGGCCAGTGTGCACGCCCAGCTCTACCTGAAAATGCACAGGATACAGGGCTCACCATAAGAACGTGACCTACTTCGCTTTGTGATGACAGGTGACGACCAAACCCACCAAGTGTGGCATTCGTAATGCCTCTTCACAAAAATACCAGAATTAGTGCCGCTGGTACAAGGACACGATAAGTCGGAAACCAGGCCTGCGGTTTGTTTACATGGGTGCTAAGGTAGCACGCAGTACCGAGCTCATCAATGCAAGCTCCTTAGGGGGCTGTCCCTCCATTTCAGATGACATGGGTCGTTTCCGCGCTCAGTGAAGCCGCTACAGAACCTAGCTTTCTGCTCCATGACTGGTGGTTCGATCCTCCGATCTCAGGCTGTTTCTTTGTCCAGACTTTCACTTTTTAGGAAAAGTCCACTTTAGAGCTGGGAGGCTGATGTAATTGCAGGGCATCAGAAGGAGCCATGTGGTGGACTGGGCGACAGTCTGCAGCGCTGGCAGCAGCATGGGCTGACCACTATTACTGTGGATGACCTTGAGCACACAGATCAACATGGGAGAGTCGGGACCTTTACTGGTCCTGGATCCTTGACGCTCCCAAGAAGGACCATGTCCCTTCCACCTACATACGATCCAGAGCATTTAAAGACGAGGAAAGCAAAAACAGCTGGGATCGGGAAGTGACCTGAATGCCTGAGGGCACCAGCCCAGCCAAATTCATGCCCTGTGTGCTGTTCAGTATTCCAAATCATTTCTGGAAGATACTCCCCCACCCCCAATCTCATCGTGGTAGACCACAGTGCCACAGAGGATGCAAGACACTTTCCTGGCAGGTGGAGAAACAACGCAGACCCTCAACAAGGTATTTATCTCCTAGCCTGTCCCTCCTCCAGCCAACGAGGGTGGGGTGTTGGGGACTGAGTGGGGCCTGCCATCTCCTAGGATAAATGGCTTGAAGGATGACTGGTGTGGGGAGGTCCCGCTAGCGTGGGGTCAGCTGTGTGGTATGGACAGTCTGGGGTGGCTAGCTGTTGTCTGCAGGTGTCAGACGCATCTCCCTTCATGCAAAGGGGCCCTAAGTCTCACAAGGCCTTTCTCACTCTCACCCCCACGTTAATAGGCATTAAAAATGGAACAGTAATTATGTCAGAGAAGGGAGCCGATGACATCCACAAGGGTGGGTCGTTTCAACTCATTCTGCTGGAAAATGTAGAAACAGGAAAGGACAGCCAACTCCCGTCCCCCAGGACACATCTAGCTTTTAATATAGTGGGAACCACCACCGCACCCCCCCCCCCCCGCTTCCGACACGCCTTACAGTGTTGTCACTACAACAGCCACTCATTTCCGGCCAGATGGCTTGGAGCTGCTGGAGCCACGGGACGGCCTGAGCCAGGTCCCAGTCAGACCCAAGGCCTTGCAGGTTGGCTGCCGGGTTGGGATGCCCTCATGGGCCAGAAGCCACTCCTTCACAGCCTGCCCTCCTCCAGAGTAATTGCCAAGGGTGCCGTCGCTGCAGATCACGCGGTGGCAGGGGATGAGGATGGGGACCTGAAAAACAGGAATGCCACTGTCAGTCTGGCTCGAGGTTGAGGTCTCTATGCTACTGACAAGGTCCTGCCTGTCCGGCACTACCAGGCTGATCTCCAGTTAGCAGGTTCCTGGCATGACCGTCATGCTGGTTCCTTCAGTACCCCTACTTTGTACCCTACAGAGGCCCTGAGCGTATCCTTTGTGGGATGGACATCTGTTCTGAGGTATATAAGGGATATGGGATTCTTTGTATCAAGGTTTAGGAGGACATCGAATTGCACCTGAGGGGTGATTGAACATGTGCCCCTACTCAAGTTATTTGTATATATATATTTGTATATAGTTATATTTATATACCTGCATTTCTGAGTTCCACAAGACTTTCTGATGGCACCAATCTGTAACTAGAATCTTCAGGGATGGTGGCAGGCCCAGTTTACCCAAGGTGTTGGCAAACCATGGCTGTGAAGCTGATGCTGCCTACCTTCTGATTTTGTAAATAAAGTTTTATTTGAACACAGCCATGCCTTTGGCTGCCATCTGTGGCTGCTTTGTGAACACACAGAATATTCCCCAGTGGCCCTGCACAGGAAAAGCTGGCCAAGCCAACTTACGCTGTGCCTGTGTATTGGGAGTTTTTCTTTCCCTTTTCTTTGGGACACATGGAATCTCAACGGCACCTGTGTCTACACCTTCCCCCAGACACAGTGTCCCAACAAGGTCCGTAGACTAGGAAGTTCTTATCAGGGTTTCTGCGGCCTCCCAGCTCAGATGGTCTGAGGTACCCATTTCTATTAATCTGTGTATTGCCACATGTCTGTGGCTTACTGGTGTAAGTTCCAGCATCTGTCTCCAGGGGCTACATGGCTTCTCTTTGACTCCACCCTTCTTTCTCCCAGCATTCAGTTTTACAACAAAGCGTGGGAGATGGGGACACGATTTCCCACACCTCACACACCTTCTCCTGCTTTGACTCCGATGGCTACCGTGATGACGTGGACAGATGTCATGTATGAGTAGTTCTAAGGACTACTGGCATGACAATCGGGAAGGTGAGAGCTGACCATGCACCCGGGGTGAGAAGTGGCATTCCAGGTGTGCGCAGATGACAGCGTGTGACCTTGACAGTGTCTGACCTTGACCTTGAAAGGAGTCACGACAGGTACTGAGAATGGAACGTTCTGACTGATTTATATAAGAAAAATGAACTACAATAGTGACAGAGTCAGAAGACTGTGAGGTGACACCAACCCTTCAGCTTTGGTGGAGACAGGCATGCCACTCCATCTGATCTTGCCGACTCTGAGATGCATATTCCACCACTTTCCTGGATAGCAGGTCTGACCTCTCAGCTTTGACGTTTTTTCTTCCCTCTCAAGGGATTATGGGATTACAGAGTGAGCACCAAGCACACCTCTCTCTGCTTCCTTCTGTGGATCAACGCACAGTCGAGGGACTGCCGGCACAGAATGCAGGTGGATGGGTGACGTACTCACACAGCTCACCTCCAGAAATGGACGTCAGGCTAGCAACAGTTCCTTGCTGGGGCTCCAGTAAGATTTACTGGGGCTCCATCCATGGCCATATCTGAAGGACCCGTACCACTGCTGCCCTCTTCTTGACAGCCCCTGCTGCAGGCAATGCGATTGCTAGCGATACTCAAGGAGCCTGTGGTATTACAGCTTCATTGAAATCTTCATGCTGTGAAATCTAATTTGTCCAATACCCGGATCCATCACTCGCGCAAGCCCTTTCTCAACTGCTATAAAACTTCCAAACCCATAGATTTGTCTCCAACAAAAATAACATGAAGGGGCCTTGCGATCGATAATGGAATCCCTCTGATTCTGGAACTGGCTGAATATTTCTTCCAACTTTGCCTTTGTTCTTCTGGGCAGAGGCCACAAGGGAGAAAGCTTGTTTTCACTCGCAGCCTCATCAATACCTAAATCCTGGTGAACGAGTGACACCGAGAAGTTGTAATCAATAGCTCCCGGTGCGTTTTTTTCTTCTGGTCAAATGGTTCAGCTCCACTGACAACCCTGACACTCAGAACACGATGCTAAATCTTTATCAACAGCCATCTGGGTGAATGGCAGAACAGGACTCGGGGGTCATCGGTGCTCAGGGCAATCTGCGAATAAACTAACTCCTCAGGAATGTGTTTGTTTAGAAAAAGGTGGGAAACTCCCTCAGCTTGTATTGATTGCCTCTGAACTACATTTAGCAAATTGTGTCTGAGGATGTGGCAGAAGGGGGTTCTGTGAGTGAGCTAGTGTGTGTGTGTATGTGTGTGCGCACACATGCGTGTGTGCACATGAAAAGTCATTGGTCCTGGGCATCCCTTATTCAGGGTGGTGTGGCACCCTCCAGAGGTTGCCCAGTCTCCTGGCAGGGCCAGTGAGTCTCACTTGAAAAACTTAGGAGAAGCTGAGTTCCTGGATGGAGGAAACTCCCACCCTGCAAAAGGCATCTCCTGTTCTTGAGGTGGCTAACCCAGCAATGGCCAGTTGTGAGGCCACATGGCATGAGGTTCCTGCCAGCCACCAAAGCAATGATGTGAGGTGAGGCCTCCAGTGCCTGGGGCAGTCTACACCTTTCTACCCCTCCTCTCGTATTTGTGAATAGCACTGCTTAGCCAAAACATGAGAACTTTATTCTCTATAAGCTTATGCCAAATTGGCGGCTTTGGGGTAAGGAGGACATATACAGCCACCCCACCTTGGACCCTGTCCTCAGTGGTGCTGAGGATACCACCAACACAGGCAGCAGGCAGAACCTACCACTGTCCAGGCCTTTTCTCCCTCAAGTCTCATTAGCCCCTTCTCATACTCGTTTCTAGGGTTGCTTGATGGAGACTCATCACCAAAGTGGATACGGTATGTGTCCCAGTGGGTACCCTGGGCAGCTGAGCTTGTTCTTAAAGCACAGATGTTAGCTGCACTCTGAGCAGAAGCTGTGGTGTTGGTGCCCACTGATAGGACCATCTTCATCATCATGTGAGTACACACGGGAAGCTTGGAAAACAAAACAACTCAGTTCCTAACTTGAGTGTGGCTAAATACCAAACCGTTCGTCCTGCGGCAGGAGTCACCTGGGCAATGGCAACACCTCCTCCTCAGCCTCAGGAGGGATTAAGACCCGGGAGTGTGGTGCAGAGAGACCTACTCCATTCAAAGGCCAGGACCGTTGGTGTGTGTTCAAAACAGTAGCTGCAAGGGTGCGGTAGGAGAAGGGTGGAAAGCGTTGGCCTCCTCTGTTCTCCAGGGGCATTAAACGGAGTCACAGAACAAAAATGTATTGGAGCTGTTTCTTTGTCTATAACAAAATCTAATGCCTCATGGCCAAGCATGGTGATGAATGGCTTTAGTCCCAGAACTCAGAAGGCAAAGACAGGTACCTCTAGGACTTCCAGCCTGGTCTACAGAGAGAGTTCCAGGTCAACCCCAGGGCTCCATAGAGAAACCCTGTCCAATATAAAAAAAGAAAAAGAAAAATCTAATGTGTCAAAATCTAGCTGTGGCCCAGAAATGGTGGCTGACCAAAAGGCAGGAGACAAGTTTTGCTGGGAGACCGCAAAAGTCATCCCCAAAGCCAGGTGTGATACATACCCCTTTAACCTTAATAACTGGGGGGGAAGAGGCAAGAGGATCTCTGTGAGTTTGAGGATCGCTTGGTCTACATAGTGACTTCCAGGACTTCCAACGCTACACAGAGAAACCCCTTCTCAAACAACAACAACTACCCACCAAAGGAGGCTGAGACTGTCCGATTCATCAGCGTCCCTTCCAGACAGGGTACACTTCTGACCAGGTGGCATTTTTCTGTCATGTTAGAGGCCCGCACAGCCTTGTCAACACGACAGCACACCTATACTGGCACAGAGAAGCTGCTCGGGACATTTAGGGAACCTGGAGGCAGTCAGTGCCTTCTTGCTCATGCAAGGCCCACAGGCCTGCAGGGCCTTGGCCTGGACTTTAGCTGTTCCGGGGGAACCAAAATACCCACTGTAATGTGGAACTACAGGCTGTCTCTAAAAGCGTCACCTTCTTGTGGGCTGGGAACTTGGAGCTCAATAAACTCTGACAGATTTGCAGGAAGGAACATAAATAAACGCTGATGCATTCTGGGGGAAGAGCCGTTCCCGGCGGAGCTGACACCCAAGGACAGTAGACATCTATGATGCTAGGTGTCACATCTCCTAGGCTCATCATACCCCAGAGACCCAGGGAGATGGGGTTGTACTGTTTCACCAAAAACCTTCTCAGAAGGCTGGTGCCACATGGGCAGGCCTCTTGTCTTCTGGACATACGGCTGCATTTCCAGTGGGTGGAAGAAAGCCACCACTCACCAGGCACCCAGTGTGGGGACTAGCCAGTGGGTAGTGAATGAACGGACAGGCTGCCCTCTTGTCTGCTTGCCACTCTCCAAGGACTCATGTGGCCGGGACACGAGGGTCGGTCCCTCTCCCAGGAGTTGCCTCCACACCCGGCCACATAGCCTCTGAAATACATTTATTCAAATGACACTCGGCTCCCAGAGTGGTTCAAAACCCAGCAATGGCAGGTATCCAGCCTGCTGGCCATCTGCGGGAACTTACTGGATTGCTCCTCATTGCTCCTCCTACTGCGCGAGCCGCTTTGGGGTTGCCTGCCAGGGCTGCTAATTGCTGGTAAGAAACCATTTCTCCGAATTTCACAACCTTCAGCAGCTTCCATAACACCTGTCTCGTGAATGAATCTGAAAGAAAGAAAACAGAGTGACGTGATTTGGACCAACGGCTCCAGCGGCTCAGATATAAATAGCTGCCAGTTCCCCAGCAGAAAATACAATGACACAAATAGAGGTGTTATACTCAATTAAAACACAGGCCTCCACACAGCACCCTGTCACGGTGGCACAGGCAAGGAGAGCTGGGAGGGAGCGGGGCACAAAGCAGGTGGGCCTCGGAAGGCTTCCCACATCTTTAATTTCTTTCCATCTTCCTCGTGGTCCATGTGGAGCTGTGTGGGATGCTCTTTCTGTGAGCGGGCAGGCACGCATTTGCACACAGTTCAATTAGCAAGCCTGGGAGCCCCTGCTGGCCCACCTACGTGGAAGTCCTTTGGGCTGCTGGTTCGTTTCCAACTTCAGGTGCGACGCAGGAGGAGGAAGTCTCCAGGGATGGGATGGGACACTCTTCTAGCTGTCAACACCCAGCAGTGGGCAGGACTATCCCCAGGGCTGCTCTGAATGCCAGTATGCCCAGGTTGGGGTGACCCTGGCTGCAGGCATCTTGACTGAGCAGTGCGGCAAAAATAAAGCACCTCTCCCGTTTCCTCTGACCAGCCACATCAAGCGCCATGCATTTTGTGACTGCAGCAGACATGGCTGGGCGCGAGGCATAGCCAGCTCCCTGTTGCCTCTGGGTTCTGGAATCATTCCTTACAATGTACCTTAAAGAGGGCAGAAGCCCAGGCAGAAGGATGAGTCTGGTGTCAATGGATTCCTCTTGTCTTCCTGAGGGGACACACAGGCTGGGGAGCAGGGAGGCCAAGCCATATCCACCATCCCTGGGGCTACAAGACTTGGGGCAGGAGTTTCTGATGGGAACAACAGAGAGGAGGGGAGGGCTCCAGGGGCAGAGACACATCAGGGAGTGTGTCCTCCTCCACAGTGCTGGCCACATGTGGTGCCAAGCTGGCGGGGAGTGTGATTCGGTCCTTACAGGAAACACACCCTTACATGCATGTTAAATAATAAAAATCACTTCTTAACTGAAGGGAATGATAATCACTTCACTGGAGGAAAAAAAAAACCCTGTTTAGTCTTTATTATAACATTAAGCAAATTAAACATCAGCATAATCCAGGTGATACTAGAAAAGGGTCATCAAAGAAATTAACTTTGTTGTTCATTAATTTACATGGATTAGTAGAGGGCACAGACACAGCGAATGTGCTCTAGTTTTTTTTATGATATAATTTCAAACTGTACAGCATTTGTGGCAGGAGGGTGACTTTGGGGTTAATCAGACTGATTTGTCCTTTTAATTGCTTTCTATTCAAAGAAAATTCATTAGATAATGTTCTCTTCAAAATTCATGAATCAATTTAACTGAAGAAACCGCATTAACGGCTCTGGGTTCATTAACACATGCCGTTTGAGTGGCTGGGTGCTGGGAGGGTTTCCTTAGGCAAACAAGCTCTGTTTACTGTCTTGCCCTCTGAAAGGGGCTCCGAATCACCTTGCTAATCGTACTTATTGTTACTGTTGTCTGAGAAAATCAAAGGAAGCAGGCAGAGGAGGAGAAGGCTGGCAGGCTGGGGCACCCTGAGAAAAGCTTCAAGGAGCTGCACGGGGAGGGAGCAGAGGAAGCAGCCCCATGCTGCAGGAAGCAGGAGCTGCCCGGCCTTCCTCAGAGGGTGCAGACCCGGTGGGCTTTCGCCGCCCATGCTGTGGCCCAGAGAGAGGGCTGTGACTGATATTTCCAGAACAGCCTAGCACTTTAATAACCTGCTGGGATTAAACCAAGGGACAGCCTAACTGGAGCAGGTATGACTGTGAGAGACACTGGCATTTACACAATGGTGGCTCCCAGCCACGGGGTCTCCGACCATGGACTGTCAGGTCACCGAGCATCTTTCTCCCCAGGTGGAAAAGCATCTGGAATGAAAAGTCTATGTGTTCAGATACCAGTATAGAATCTCAAACATGTTCGGCTTTCTAATACTTGTTTTTATTTTATACGTAAGTTTACTTGCATGAGTGTACATGTACCACATGCATGGCTGGTGCTCATGGAAGGCAGAAAAGGGCATTGGGTCCTCTAGACTGAAGCTGCAGGCTGTTCCGAGTGCTGGGAATCAAAACTGGGTCCCCTGAAGAGCAGCGAGTGCTGTTAACCACTGAGCCACCTTGACAGCCTCAAGATCAGCTTTGCTGTCAGTTTATCCCTGGAAACTTTCTGTTTTTATCATCTTTCCCAGACTGGCCTTCAACTTGTTAGGTGGCCTTGAATTCCCAACCCTTACATTTCTATCTATTAGTATAGAATTACGACAAGCACATCACCGCGTCCCATTTTATACTGGGGATTGAACCAGGCACTCTATCAATGCAGTTGCATCCCCAGGCCTGGTAACTAGCTCTTAACCAGTCCACGGTTCACACAGGGCAACAGCCAGGTGGTTTTCAACCTTCCTAATGCTGCAACCCTTGAATACCTCGTGGTGTGCTAACCCCCAACCATAAAATTATCTTTATTGCTACTTCATTGCTGTAATTTTGCTACTGTTATGAATTGTGATGCAAATATGCAACCCCTGCGAAAGGGTCGTTTTTGACCCCAAAGGGGTTGTGACCCACAGGTTGAGAACCACTGCACTAGGCAGTCTGGCTCAAAGAAAGCAGCGTTTCGTAATCAAGCACATCCTTTTTCAAATGTATCTGAAACCGCTTCTTCACTCTGTAAGGAGCAAATGCACTCACTAGTGGAAGCCGCTCTCAGAGACAGGCCTCTAACCAGACCTGGGCGCAGTGGAGATTTGCTTGCATCTACACGCGAGGAAGGGGCTGGCACTTTTGCGTTAAGAACCGGTTTTCAAATGTATGCGGATCTGCTCACATGAGCTCAATGGGAATGTGGAAAACACGGTTTCTGAAGGTTGATGTGGCTACATAAACCCTCGGTGGCTGGCCGAATCATGTTAGGTGACCCAGTGAAATCCAACCTTCCCCCGGGGTGGCTCTCCACACAGTAAGTAAGCCAGCAACCCCAGAGCTATGGGAAGGAGTCCCTGCATGTTATAGTGCGGTGTTCTTCAAGCTCGCCTGTCTCTCACGGCTCTTCTGAAGGCTTCCTCTCTCCAGCAAGCTCCTCTGCCCCAGGACTTTGTCAGGCTGATGCAGCCCGGGTCAAAGCTCTGCCAGAGGCTGCCCTGCCTTTCAGAGTCCCTCTCTGAAGGACATGGCTCTGGTGGCTTGTGCATATAATGAAGCCACCTAGGCGGAAATGAGTTATTTATTTAATACCACCTGGACTCGAGCTCATCAGAAGCGGAATGGACGCTGCTTTCCAGAGTGGCGCTGTGTTGTAGACACGGGGAGTTTCAGACGTATGCTAAGGGAGTGGGAAATACAGCCTTAAAAGGAAACGCCATCTCCACTCCTGCACTCAGACCCATGAATGAAGCTCAACTACTTCTGAAAAGGGAGACCCCACACCAGGATGTGGTGTGAGGAGGCAGTGGTCTGGCTCCGCCCACCTTCCTTCTGGAGCCCCTCCCTTTCTACCAAGCATTGCAGGTGCTGCTTTGACATCCCAGGTCTCTCTTCTGCACCACTTGAGTACGGGACAACCACAGGGCTGGCCTTCAAGGCGCGGCTCAGGCCCTACCCTTCCCCTGGAGCCTGGTTTATATGTCCAAGGGCAGTCCACACAGCTCTGACTTCCATAGGAGATGCCTCTTTCAGCGCTGAGCCTTGAGTTCATCCTGGACCAAGATATTAGGAGGGCAGAGGCACAGGTGCCTTACACAGGGTCCTGCCCAGGGAGTGTTCCCTTGGCAGTAAGAGGTAGCTTGAAAGAGACTCTACCGAGGCTGGCACAGGCCACAGTCATTTGCACTCACAATGCACAAGCTTCAGAGGCAGCCAGAGTGAGCTTTTGAGACATGAAGTTGAAATACAGGTTGGAAGGAAGTGGGCTCCGGCTCCAGATCACACTTGCCTGGTCCCTCCTATTCAAAACCTTTCTGGAACCCTGCAGATGTAGACAGCAGCTTAGTGAGGGGGAGCTGTGATACCAGAAGTCAGGAGATGGGGAAACATCAAGATGATGAGCTGTAATAGATTCTTTCCATCTCAGGCTTGGCTTGCTATAGTTCTTGCACTGGGGAGAAAGGAACCCATTGACAGCCAGAAGAAGAGGGGGATCACCACTGTCCCCCCAAATGCTATGTTGATGCTGGAATATGGTGGGCCCAGGAACCTGCATCTTGAAAAGCAGCTGCCCCTTTCTGGTGGCAACAGGTATGAAGGTAGGCAAAAGCCCTTGTTTTTCCTCCCTTTTGTCTTTCTGCTGCTCGGCCTGGATCTGAGCTCAGGCATGAGGAGTCTTCAGTAGAACTTGAACAAAGCCCAGCTCGGGTTCTAAGGCACTGAAAAGGGAGTCCAGAGAACTGGAAAGCACCAGGGGGACTGTGGAGAAGGTTTTTTTTTTTTTAAATTCCATTTTATTTATTTATCTGGAGTGCGCCATGGCTTAGCATCTCATCACATTCAGGATGGCCAGACTGTAATCCAGAATTGCTGAGTATGTGCTCGTGGTTAGAACCACGTCTGATGCCTAGGGAGAGGTGAGCCATGCTGGGGCTGACGCTGATGCTGGACTCATTTGATAAAACCTGAAAGGATGTGTTAAGTAGATGCTGCAGGAAGGGGAAAGGCTCTCGAAACAAATGGAAAGCAGAAGGTCTCAGCAAAGAAATGACCAAGAAGAAAGAATGTTCACAAGAATGACCAAGAAGAAAGTTTAGCCCCAAAGTGTCAATAACCTGACTTAGAAATTGCTCTTCATGGGACTTGTATGACAATGTGCGAGGAAAAGGCCAAGGATCTGCGGACAAGCCAAGAGCATCCCTACCCAAGCTCTGGGAAATTCTATCTAGAGCAACACAAGTCTCCAGGAAGAATTGAAGATTCATGGGACACGGTCAAGTGATCTAATACTCTTGTTGGATTACCACTAGGAGGAGAGAGAATGTGGAATAGAAAAGAACTTAGCAGCGTTCAAAGAGCAGAGTAAACAGCAAATAGGACATACTCCGAGAAGCTCAGCTCAAGTACAGCCCACCCAGACTGCTGAACGCTAAAAACAGAGAAGCCCGAGGAGAAAGAACTCATTCTGCACAGGGTAGCAACATGAATGGCCATAGGGTTCTATCGGAGACACTGGGTATGAATGGCCATGGGGTTCTATCAGAGACACTGGGTATGAATGGCCATGGGTTCTATTGGAGATACTAGGCCAGAGCAGCATTTTCAGCACACAAAAGGGAATATTGACAACTCAGAATTCTTTATTTAAAATGTCCCCAGGAATGAAACTAGCATATGAAGAAGGTTTCAGGTAAAAGAGAAAAGCTGAGATCACCCTCTGCCAAGAGCCCCCATCTTCAGTGAAAGGAAGAGACAGCAAAGGGAACCTGGGACTATTACAAGGCCAGCAGGATAGCCAGATATGGCGAAGAGGCCTGATTTTTTTTTTTTTTTTTTTGGTTTTTCGAGACAGGGTTTCTCTGCGGCTTTGGAGCCTGTCCTGGAACTAGCTCTGTAGACCAGGCTGGTCTCGAACTCACAGAGATCCGCCTGCCTCTGCCTTCCGAGTGCTGGGATTAAAGGCATGCGCCACCAACGCCCGGCAAGAGGCTTGATTTTAGCTAGTGAGAAGGCTGAAAGATCCTGGGCTATGCAGCAGGATCATGTCTCAGAATAAAGTAGGAAAGGGCTGGAGGTGTGGCTCGGATAAAGCATTTTCCTAGCATTCAGGAGCCCCACCCCGAGTTCCCTGTCCCGCACCATCAATTAACCAGCAATATGCAGGGTGGAGACACAGGGAGCACATGGCTAGACAGCAGACTACTCATTCTTAAGGAGAGTTTTTTTTTTTAAATTGACAACTGCAAGTATCAATGGTCACAAAGAGCTTTTGACATACCCAGGCATAAGATACAAGGCGTTAGGCCACTGGGATAGAAGGTCCTACACCTGTGCTGAGAGGTGACCAGGGCAGTGTGTCTCTTCTGTCTGACCTGGAACCAAACCCTGCTTCTCCTCCTTCCTCAGATATGAGGGTCTCTGTGGGGATGAGGTCTCTATACCCCACTCAAAACAGTAAAAGGTTGATTTTAACTTGACTGGAAATGAGTGTTGCAATCTCTGTAGCAGCCAGGAGAAAAAAAATCTACAAAAAGGAGAGAGAGTAAGAAAGCATATAAACAAAATTAAAACTTTCAGTGTTGGTAAATTAGCCCCAAATTAGGGCGGGGGGAATAGAAAAGGGGTACAAAGAAATCGAGAACGAATAAATGCGGAACCCAAATCCAAACATCACTAACTGCATCAAGTAGATGTGGTTTAAGCACACCAATAAGAAAACTGGTGGGGCTGGAGGAGAGAGCTCAGGGGGTAAAAATACTTGCTGCCCTTTCAGAGGATTAGAATTTGGTCCCAGCACCCAGGTCTGATGGCTCACAACAATCTGTAACTCTACTTCGATGGGGTAGGGAACTCTCTTCTTGGCCACTATAGGCACATATGTGCACATAAACATAAATAAACATGAATCTTAAAGGAAAGACAGAGACTCTTGGTACAAATAAAAGCAGTAATACCCACTGTCTAACAGAAACCCACTTCAAATGAGAGCTATAGGAAGGACAACAGAAAACTAAGAAGCCTTAGAAGCAAAGAATGTTTCCAGGGGGAAGTTTTAAAAAGCAACACGAGGAGGCAGAGACCTCCACTGGACCAGATGTTATGACTCAAATGGACTTAACAGACATCTATAGAACATTTCATCCAAACATTTTAAAAAAGAATATACGTTCTTCTCAGCACCCCATGAAACCGTCTCAAAAATTGACCACATACTAGGTAACAAATCAAACCTCAACAGATACAAAAAGTGGAAATAACCTCATGTAGCTTATCAGATCACCATGGCTTAAAATTAGGATTCCACAGCAACATTAATTTCAGTAAGCCCACAAACGTGAAAATTAAACAGTGCTCACTTGAATCATCAATGGGTCAAGGAAGAAATAAAATACTTCCTAAAATTCAATGAAAACGACCACACAACATACCCAGATTTATGACACAATGAAAGTAGCATTAAGAAGAAAATTCATAGGACTAAATGCCTACATAAAGAAGCTGGAAAAATCCCACACTAGTGAGTTAAAAGAACACCTAAAAACTCTAGAACAAAAAGAAACAAACTCACTTAGGAGGACTAGACGACAGGAAATAATCAAATTGAGAGCTGAAATCAACAAAATAGAAACAAAGAAAATTGTACAAAGAATCAACGAGACAAATGTTTGGTTCTTTGAGAAAACCAACAAAATAGACAAACCTTTATCCAAACTAACCGAAAGGCAGAGAGAATATATCCAAATCAACAAAATCAGAAATGAAAAGGGGGACATAACAACAGACACGGAGGAAATCCAGAGAATCATTAGGTCATATTTTGAAAACTTGTACTCCATAAAATTAGAAAACTTAAATGAAATGGACAACTTACTGGATAAATATCACTTACCAAAATTAATTTAAACAAATTCAATAAACCTATAATTGCTAAAGAAATAGAAACAGCCATCAAAAGTCTCCTAACTACAAAGAGCCCAGGGCCAGATGGTTTCAGAGCAGAATTCTATAATATTTTCAAAGAAAAACTAATACCAATACTCCTCAAATTGTTCCACACAGGCAACATCAAACTAAATGGAGAGAAACTTGAAAGCGATCCCACTGAAATCAGGAACAAGACAAGCTTGTCCACTCTCTCCATTTCTATACAATATAGTTCTTGTGGTTCTAGCTAGAGCAATTAAGACAACAAAAGGAGATCAAGGGGATATAAATTGGAAAAGAAATCAAACTCTATTTGCTGATAATATGATAGTTTATATAAGGGACCCCAAAAATTCTACCAAGGAATTTCTACAACTCATAAACCCTTTTAGTAATGTAGCAGGATACAAGATTAACTCAAAAACATCAGTAGCCCTCCTTTACACAGATGATAAATGGGCCGAGAAAGAAATCAGAGAAACAGTACCTTTCACAATAGCCACAAATAACATAAAATATCTTGGAGGAACTCTAACCAAACAAGTGGAAGACCTATATGATAAGAACTTTAAATCTTTGATGAAAGAAATTGAAGAAGACACCAGAAAATGGAAAGATTTCCCATGTTCATGGGCAGGTAGAATTAACATAGTAAAAATGGCAATCTTACCAAAAGCAATTCAATTCAATACCCGGCAAAATTCTTCACAAACCTCAAAAGAACAATGCTCAACTTCATATGGAAAAACAAAAAACCCAGGATAGCCAAAAGAATCCTGCACAATAAAGGAACTTATGAAGTCATCACTATCACTGACTTCAAACTCTACTTTATAGGTACAGTAATGAAAACAGCCTAGTATTGGCATTAAAACAGACAGGAGGAAAAAATGGAAACAAATCATGGACCCAGATATCCATTCATACACGTATGAACACCTGATTTTTGACAAAGAAGCCAAAAATAAAAAAAATGGAAAAAAGAAAGAATATCCAACAAATGATGCTGGCATAAGTGGATATCAACATGTAGAGGAAGGCAAATAGATCCATATCTATCACCATGCACAAAACTCAAGTCCAAAAGGATCAAACACCTCAACATAAAACCAACTATAGTGAAACTCATAGAAGAGAAAGTGGAAAGTAAACTTGAACGTATTGGCACAGAAGTTCACTTTATCAATATATAACCCTGTTATCACAGTCACTAAGAGAAACAATCAATAAATGGGACCTCCTGAAACTGAGAAACTTCTGTCAAGCAAAGGACATGGTCAACAAGACAAAATGGCAGCCTACAGAATGGGAAGATCTTCACCAACCCTGATCTCAAAAACATACAAAGCACTCAAGAAATTGGTCATCAAAAGAGCAAATAATCCAATAAAAAATGAAGTACAGATCTAAACAGAGATCTCTCAACAGAGGGAATCTAAAATGGTTGAAAGACACTTAAGGAAATGCTCAACATCCTTAGTTATCAGAGAAATGAAAATCAAAACAACTCTGAGATCCCATCTTATACCTGTCAGAAAGGCCAAGATCAAAAACCACTAATGACAACTTATGCTGGAGAGGTTGTGGGGAAAGGGGAACACTCCTCCATTGCTGGTGGGAATGCAAGCTGGGACAGCTGCTTTGGATTTCAGTATGACAATTTCTCAGAAAATTAGGAAACAATCTACCTCAAGACCCAGCAATACCACTTTTGGGTATATATCCAAATGATGATCAATCGTACCACAAGGACATGGGCTCAATTATGTTTATAGCAGCATTGTTTGTCATAGCCAGAACCTGGAAACAACCTAAATGCCCCTCGACCGAAGAATGGATAAGGAAAATGTGGTTCATTTACACAATGAAGTACTACACAGCAGGGAAAAACAATGACATTTTGAAATTTGTGGGCAAATGGGTGAATGTAGAAAATATCATATTGAGTGAGGTAACCCAGACTCAGAAAGACAAATATCACATGTACTCACTCATAAGTGGCTTTTAGATATAAAGCAAAAAAAAAAAAAACTAGCCTACAATTCACAATCTCAGAGAACCTAGACAACAAAGAGGAACCTAAGAGAGACATATATGGATCTAATCTACATGGGAAGTAGAAAAAGACAAGATCTGCTGAGTAAATTGGGAGCATGGGGACCTTGAGAGAAGATAGGAGAGGAGGGGAGAAGAAGGGAAGGGAGCAGAAAAAAATATATATAACTTAATAAAAACAATTAAAAACAAACAAACAAAAAAGCAATATGCCCATACTGTTTATAAACCTAGTGGCAAAGAAGTTCCAAGATGCATGAATCCAAACCCAGCAAACGTGAAAGGAGGATTAGAGACATTCATAATTACCTTTAGGTACTCAAAATTCTCTCTCAGTCAACCATAAAGTCAGAAGTCAGAAAAATCAGCAAGAACAAACATCTCAGAAACAGACCCATAACCTTAGTCTTTTTACTGTCTTGATGAAACACCATGAACAAAAGCAATGGGAGGAGGGTTGGCTTATACTTTCCTATCATGGTCCCCCACTGAAGGATGTTAGGCTAGGAACTCAAATAGCAAAGGAGCCCGGGAAGAGGAGCTGATGCAGAGGCCATGGTGGAGTGCTTCTTACTGACTCCTCATGGCTTGCTCAGTCTGCTTTCTTATAGAACCCAGGACCACCTGTTCAGGGGTCGCTCAACCCACAATGGGCTGGGCCCTCCCACATTAACACTAATTAATAATATGCTCTACAGGCTGGTCACAGACCGATCTTAGGGAGGCATTTTCTCAATTGAGGCTCTCCCCCTCTCCGATGATTCTCGTGTGTATCAAACTGACACACCCACCAACAGAACAATATTTGAGACATTTATTTGAGGCTACTGTTGGTAGCACCAGAATACACAATTTTTCCAAGTGCCCACAAAACCATTGATCCAGAGAGAGGGTTTGCTATATCCTGCATTATACAACAAGCTGCAATACATGTAGAGTAAATAAAACCAGACAAATTACCTCTCTCACCATTAGAGTAGAAACCAATTAAAAGGTAGCAGGAAATGCTCCAAACTATCAGACACTAAAGATCCCACTTCCACCACAGACAAAAACAGTAAGAAAAATATAAAAAAAACCCACACACTGGGCAAGATAAAAATGAAATAAAACATTGAAGTTCATAGGATACAGCCAAAGCAACACTCAGATGCAAGCTCATAGTATTCAGCACCTGTGTTTAGAAGAGAAAAGTTGCACGTGAATGATCTCAGCTCCTGACTTAAGAAACAAGAGCGAAAACAATCCAAACAGCCTGAAGGTAGAAGCTGAACTCAACAAAACTGGAAACAGGAAGATTGGGAAAATCCAATAAAAAATGTTTACTTAAAATAATTGATAAAACTGAGGAATGTCTAACAAGATGAATGGAGGCCAGAGAAAGAAGAAGGAGGCCCCAGGGGATGACAAGACTTCAGATAACGACATTCAACATCAGAGAATGGCGACAATTCAGTAAAAACCCACAAATTACTGAAGTTCTATAGATGTCAGTCCATTGCATTGTAGAATATTATAGTTGTCCATCTCACATGTAAAAATCAATAATCAGTCGATCAATCTTCAATCTAGCTTAAATGTGTAAGCTTAGTCGTAAAGATACTATAGATTCTTTTAAAAACCCCAAGAGATTGTTGTATCCCTATTTATACCCTTAGATTAATTTAAATTTATTCATTTGGAGTTTTCTTAAATCTTAACTATGTTTCAGAATAATTATTAAATTATCTTTTTTTTTTTTTTAAGATTTGAGTCTTTTGCTGTAAATAGAGTAAAACAAAACAAAATCAGCACCACCAACCCCTCTGGTGCAGAACACCGACCTCTGTGGTACCCATCCTGCTTTGCCTTATTGAACATATCTATGCTGAACACAACAGTGACTTTCCAGCTGGTGTCATATGAGACCTGGTTACTGAAGCCCATCCTCAATGCTAGGTGCTGTGCGTAGAGCTGAGAATACGAAAGCACTTAGGAAAAGTCCTACTCAGATACATGGTGCATGTAAAACAATCACAGACATATTCTGAGATGGGTAGAAACACCAGGATACAGATCCCTGGGAGAAAAATAAACCCAAAGAAGGGCATCCACCCAGGTGAGGGCCCTGAGGTACCTGAAAAAGTGATAAGGAGATAAAAACACCAAACTGGACCTGCTGGTCTGTAATCCCAGGGACTAGAGAAGGTGAGACAGGACGACCCAAGTTCAAGACCTACCTGAACTAGAGAGGGAGTTCAGGGCCAGCCTGGGCAACTGGGTGAGATGCTGCCTTCAAGTGAAAGTGAAAGGAGAGATGGGAACTATAGAAGCTGAGCAATAGAGTGCTAACTTGGGTCCTAATGCACCCCAAAACCAAAACACAGAGAAACACACACACGCTGAAGTAGAACTACAAACCACGACAAATCTACAGTTAAGGAGGTTGAGTTTGTGATTTTAAACCTTCTGAAGATGGCATCTTTAGGACCAAATTGAGTTTACCACTGATTCCTATCTTACGATAAAAGAAGAAACATCAACACCAGCTTCCCAAGGAAACAGAAAAAGATATTCCTAGGTTCGAAATGAGAGCATCATGGCCTCGCGAGCAGAGCCAGAAAAAGACATCAAACAAAAAATATTTCCAGTCCCTGAGTCTTGGAGGTGGTGGGATTAATACAGATATTTGGTTTAAGATTGAGCATTCAAGGCTCAGGGAACATCTCAGAAAAGAAGGAAAGAATTTAAGAGCTGGAAGATGGGGAAGAGGCCATGGGCTGTTGCTTTTGGGACATGCTGTGCTGGTACTCATGAGCTCACGGCAACCAGGACTACTTACATATGATCAAATCATATCAAATCTCAGAATATATGGGGCAGATGAGTTCCAAGCTCCACCCTATACTGAGGAGCTACTGTCAATGGACAGAGCTTGGGGAAGGAGAATCACTCTCTTAAGGATGTGGCCACTGGTAGGAATCCCATGCTTTGGTGGCTGGCCCCACCCCCATGCACATACGGGCAGCACTGGATAGCCCCACCCTTATGTACGTATGGGCAGCACTAGCTGGATTTAGTGGGTCATAGAAAGAAAGACATAAAGTTGGAGGGGAGAGTACACTTGGGGTAATACAGGGGCCATGTGGGTAGATATGATCATATTTCATTTTATATGTGTATGAGTTTCTCAAAAATAAAGAAAAATTTAAAGTACTGGCTATTAATTGAACTATTTCTGTTAAGAACATGGATATAAAAACCCTCAATAAAATATTGGCAAGTCAAATACAGCATCTTACAGACAGAATAAGAAAGACATCAGGATTAAGCAGGGTTAGCCCAGGAAAGCAAGGCTGATTCCCCATCTTAAAATGAATCCATGCAAGGAGCTATGTGAATGGGCCAATGCTGGGGTGAGGATAGGTGCACAGGTCAATGAAAGAGGCCTACACAATGCAGCCACTGACAGAGGGGCAGAGGCTTAGTGGAAAAGGACAGCCTTTAGCAATGGGCTCTGGACAACCATTAGATGCTTACGTGGTCCATCTGTCCCTACATCTATAGTGTTGGATCTATCCTGTATCATTGTTAGATAGCTCTATTTCCACATCTGTCTTTATATTTATCTATCTGGACCCAGACCAGACTTTTTAATCAAAAGGAACTCAAAATGTTCATGCTACAAACCTGACTCTAGAAGGCACAACTGGAGAAATTTCAGAAGACAACTGAGGAGGAGATACCGGTGACCATATGCTTTGAAGAGTTCATGATCCATGCCAGAAAAAGTTGGGTAAGCTGGACTTTATCAGCATGGCGACTGTCCACACTGTAAAAGTATACTAGATTTCAAAAAACAAAACTACAGGCTGAGAGGAAGTATCACAAGACACACATCAGACAAAAGCCTTGCACAAGTCCGAACAGACACTTCACCAAGGCACATGCTCTGAATGATGAGTAAGAAAATAGAGAGGTATTTATAATGTAAACAGTGACACATGACTACACACTCATGAGTCGGGCTAAAATCCCCTCCCTGCTGATCATTTACTGCCGAATCACGGAGTAAGAGGCATGTTCCCACATTGTAGTGGGAACACAGACATGGTATAGTTGCAATCAAAGACAGTTGGGAACTTCTTTTCTTTTCTCACTTTACTCCTTTTAACTTTTTTTTTTTTTTTTTGAGATAGGCTTTTGCTACATAGGCCTCTGGCCTTCAACTGATGCCCCCTCAGTTGCCTCAGCCTCCAGAGTGCTGGGATTCCACGTATGCACACATCATACCTGACCACTTTGGTGATTTTTAGAATAGAGTTAAACAGAACATTACCATGTGATCCAGCAGTTGCACTCCTAAGTATTCGTTCCATCGGCTTGAAAACTAATGTCCTCATAAAAACTTGCCTGTAAACATTTATAGCGGCTTTGTTCATACTGTCACACGCCGTAAGCAATCAAACACAAAGTGGCGATACATGCGTACAGCGCAATGTTATTCAAGGAGTTAACTGGCGGCAGGAAGACACGAAGGGAGCTCCAGTGTGGAACTTAGCACAGAGGAAGCCAGCGTGAAAGGTATGGCCAGTGTGTGATCCTAACTGCAGGACAGTGAAGAAAAGCCAAAAATACATGGAAAGAAAAATGAGCAGCTGAGTCAGGGCACAGGGAGTGGGGGAGGGGAGGGTGAGTGGGTCGGGTACCAGGCAACATCCAGGATGGGGACATGATTATATATGGTTCTGTCATGATGGAAAATGATAGGCCACGAATGTCAAGACTTCAAGCAGTGGCCGTAAGCAATGTGTATAAGCTAACAAGGACACAGCAGTGAGGAGATTGGGGTCCTGAATAAGGGTTGACTGTGAAAGGGGAGTCTAGTCATCTTAGAGCATGAAGCATCTTCACTGTACTGTGCACAAGGGCCTAGGGACTGAGTACTGAGTTCCTCAAATGGAGCTTTGGAAATAAGTGGGGCCTGTAAGTCCCCACAGACCAAGACCTTCAAAACAAGGTGGCATACCAGGCTCATGGAATATAACTCTCAGCACTCACAGACTTCAGTTCTCTACAAATTGATCTAAAGATTTCCCACCATTCCAACAAAACCCCAAGAGGCTTTATTACAGATTCAGAGCAGTGAATTCTAAAATTTATACAGAAAGGCAAAGGGTCTGAAAAGGCCCAAATATTTCCCAAAGACAACAAAAGTTGAAGTCCTACTGACAAATTTCAAGGCACACTGAACTCTTGCAGTAACTGCAGCATTGAATTTTGCCCGTTGGCTCAAGTGTATTTAGAATCACTTAGGAGACACACTCTGCATGTGTCCGTAAGAGTGTTTCCAGAGCCTTTCAGCTGAGTCGGCTGGGGTCCCAGAGTGAACAAAAGCAGGAAGCGCCTAGCCCAGCAGCAGTCCTTTCTGCTTCCCAACTGCAGATGCAATGGGGGCAGCTGTCACACTCCTGTTCCGACAGCTAGCAATGCACACACACCTCCTGCACACACCTCCGCACCATCCCCGAAATAATTACACGGAAACTGTATTCTTTTAATCACTGCCTGGCCCATTAGTTCTAGCCTCTTATTGGCCAATTCTCACATCTTGTTTTAACCCATATTTAATGATCTGTGTAGCACCACAAGGTGTGGCTTACCAGGAAAGATCTTAACCTGCATCTGTGTCCGGTGGGAGGGTCATGGCAACTGACTGACTCGGCTTCTTTCTCCCAGCATTCTGTTCTGTTTACTCCGCCTACCTAATTTTCTGTCCTATTAAAGGGCCAAGGCAGTTTCTTTATTTAACCAATGAAATCAACACAAAACAGAAGACTCCCACATCACCTTCAGCTACCCACTGCCCGGCCCAGTGTTGTCGCCCATGACAAAGTAGAGTTTGAGCCAAGGTACACATTATGTGAAGGATACCTAGGCCTCTCCAAGTGATGGTGTCTTATTACGAGGTATGGTCCGTGGCTACTTGAGGTCATTCCAGTCACATTTCCATCCACCCCCTCACCATGCATCCTTCACCTTGGTACAGGGTAAGGACAGGAGCTTCATCAGACCCTCTGGTCCCTCCTCTCTCATGCTATCTAAGGGGGTCCCCTCTCTGGCCTTGGCCTATGCTCTCTGTCTGTCACTGCTGGGACTAGAAGTCCGCACTTGTAGCTGTTCTGGGCTGGACACAGCTGGCGAGTGGTACTCTCAAGTTTGAAGAAGCAGACCCAAAGTGTCTAATGTGTGGCTGATCTCAGAAGCCAGCACTTTCTCTGGGACAGGAACTCAGCGCAGAACTCCACACTCGCTTTCTACAACTGAACACGCTGGGCTAGTGGGATGATACAGAATCCTCTCTGAGGACTGTGACTGAAATTGGGGCTGAGTTGGGGGAGACCCGTGGGCCAACACGACTGACCCCGCACCAATGACAATAGTTGTAGCATTTCATCTTGGAGACAAGGGTCTAAGCTTGCTGGATTCGGGGTGCAGGCCAGCCAGTACCGAGGGAGGACACAAAATGACGTGAACCTCAGCGGTGCGCATCTCCACAAGGCGCCATCTGTAAACCAGCAAGAGGGACGTCGGCTGTGACGTCAAAGTGTAAAACAGCATTTAAAGGGGGAAGAGCAATTTCTGATATTGAAGAACAGTAGTTCTCGCCACGGTGTGGGGGCCTTGAGGGAGGAGTTGTAAACTGTCTTCACAGCCATCCCTCTCCCAGTGTGTGGTGCCATCTGGATGCCTAACTTGCCGCCATCACAAGCAGGAGGAAAAGAGACTGGCTTCTGCCATCAAGTCGGACAACAAAGATGCTTTGATAAGACCTGCAGAGGTGGAGAACAATACACCCTTTCTCAGGAAGTGAGGGCAAGGAGGACAGCCTCGCAGGCATCTACTGGGGAGTGAATTTATGGCCATTTTAAAATACAGTAAATGAGTATCAGTTTTTTTCAATATGCTAAATGTACATATATTTGAAAAAAAAAAAAACACCCTCATTTAAAAAAGCCCCCAGGGCTCCTGAATATTCTTAAAGAGTGCAGTGGACTCTAGAAGAATCCATGGTCTCAAGGTTTAAATTGGGCTCTTCCGTTCTGGCCAAGCTATGCTGAACATAGCACTCATGGAGGGAGGTGCCCTCCGGCCTGTTCCGTCTGGTCCTGGTGCCCCAGACACAGCGTCTGAGCTCATTTCACAGACAGCTCACACCATCGGCCTTGGAAATCGGCCTCTGCCTCCAGGAGGAGCCAGGAAGCAAGGGGTCTCACCTGCAAGCTGTATCCCCAGGAGGTGAGGCAGGACAGCCAGCTCCACCTGGGTGGATGTGCACTTTTACCTTCCAGCCCCATGAACATACTTAACAAAAGAATTATGCCTAAGACTTTAAGCGCAAACTTCAGGAAGCCCACAGAGAAATGATTAAGCCGTGACTGTCCGGGTGTGAATAATTATACGTTAACACCCTCTACCACTCAAATCATTGTCATTCAGCTCAACAGCCGAAGGACCGACTTCTGAGCTGGGGTTAATGGCGTCAGAACAGTAGCAGAAATACAGAGAAGGGCACTGGGTGAAACAGTCTGAGAGGGCAGGCAGGAGGACAAGGGGGAGACAGGTATTAGAGAAGGCCCACTTGGGGTCGGTACCGCATTACCAAGATTAATCACAAGACAGAGGAAAACTCAAACCAAATCTAAGGCTTGTTGCTGTAATGCCATTTGATGTCCCGACCCCCCCCCCCACCTCTCTGGAGGGTCTCTGTGGGAGCACATGGCTTCTTTCCCTTCCTTGGGATCCCAGAGTTCCCACAGAAGGATGATGCTTCTTTGAACTCTAAACCGGTCACTCTGGAGGAGGAACTAACTTGCCTTGTACAGTCACTGGTCCATACACAGAGTCAGTGTCCCGGTCCCACCATAACCAGAACAACCTTCTGGAGAACATCTGATTCAGAACAAGTCTTCAACGTTTTCCACCTCCCAGGTTCTTAGCTTCCCCATAGACAATGATAGCAAGGCCAGAGGCCACCGTCAAATCATCCTTTGCTTCTGGGGGTTCCAGTGTGTTCCAAAGATGAGCACTGGGTACTGACTCAGGAACTTAAAAGGTTTTGAATACACCCATGATGCTGAATGAAGCTGAGGCAGGAGGACCTTGAAGCTGATGTCAGTCTAGGCTAGACTAATATCTTGTTTCAAAAACAAAAAGAAAAACACTAAAATAAGGGGCTGGAGAGATGGCTCAGCGGTTAAGAGCATTGCCTGCTCTTCCAAAGGTCCTGAGTTCAATTCCCAGCAACCACATGGTGGCTCACAACCATCTGTAATGAGGTCTGGTGCCCTCTTCTGGCCTGCAGGCATCACACAGACAGAACATTGTATACATAATAAATAAATATTTTAAAAAAAACACTAAAATAAAACAAAACCATGTCAATGATTCCCCACCTGCCCCCCCCCCGCCAATATATATCAATTCCTCCCCTTCAATCTCATGCATTCTATCTGCCACCTCTAGAAGCTTCTCTGACTTTGAATTCTGCTCCCCTGGGGAGAAGAGACTGCCACCACTGCCAGCTGGTACCTCATGCTGTAACTCCAAGCCCCAGAAGAAGCTTCTTGCAAACTGGGATAGCGTCTGACCTGCTCTCCTGGCCCTAAACACAGACACCTCCCAGTTCATGTCACCCAACTTTATTTCCAGGACACTGACAACCCCAGAGAGGGAGGATGAGTGTCTGGAATGGCCCTGAGGTATGTTGAATAATTTTTCATTGATAATCATGCCGCCGTCGCCATTAGCTAACTTTTGAAGACCAACCCAATGGAAAGGAGCCGGGCCCTTAATTTCTTAATGAATTATTCTTCACCGTAGGATGGGGATTACGCCACGGAGCAGGCATCTCATTACTGACAGAGCTGTCAGAAGGACAGGCGAAAGGAAAACTGGCAGCTCTAATTTCTCTGCAGAGAAATGAGGGGCTCTTTGGGGATTAATCTCAGTACCAACATTGAGCCTCTGCCTCAGGGCAGCTGAGGAATTCAAAAGAAGTTGTGACTGAATTCTGAGCGATGGAAGTGAGCTCAAATGGGGCAGCAGACTTTGGTTTCTCACCTATTCAAATGAGGCAGAGGCTGTGCAGGTGAGGCGGCGGGGGGGGGGTAGCACACGGGGCAGGTAGCTAGCAGGGTGGTGGGCGGCCGGGAGGGGGGTGCACATGGTCTGAAAAAAGCCCACCATGCAGAGGAGCCTGGCAGATACACGGTGGCTGGGCTTGGGTCCCTTTACTTCATTGCAGGGATGGGGTGCAAAGGCCATGTGTGGAGGTGACACCCTGGTCCCTTAGCTTTTCTCCTAGGCACCATATCCCTTCCGGATGCTGGCCTTCATTGGGGAGGAGGGAGATTCGGAGCCTGGACTTCCTCCTGTGCCCGAGGATGGCATCTTCGGTTCTGTGGGGTCCTGTGGTTTTTGGGAGTGGCTCACGAGAAATGGCCCTTCCCCTGCAGAGGCAAGGGGACTTAATGAACTCATTTCTCAATATCACATATCAATAAGCATTCTCGGAGTGGCCCCGGTATATTGACATCTGACATGTTTCTGCTCTCCCAGAGCTGTGGAGGAGTGGGGTGTCAGTGCTGGAGATCCTCACGACTCAGTGTGCCAGGACCAGGAACTTACGAGTGCAGGGATGCTGGGTAGGGGCAAGGCCAGGTACAGTGCTTCTAAGCAGGCAGCCTTGGAGAAGGGACCTGCAGAAAGTGGTGTTGGGAGGGTTAAAGGGCCAGGGTGTCACGTGAGGGGAGTAGGTGGAATCTGAGGGTGTGGCAGGTCTGGCTTTCAGTCTGGCTTTTACATAGACAGGAGGCAATAAGAGACTCAGGCGGGAGGGGTTGACGCTCTTATCTTACTCAACTGAGGGAAGGGGTTGAATTCACCCATGGTGACCACTGGCTAGGGAAGTCTGCTATGGGAGCCCAGAACCGTGGGGTTCACTGTCTTGTCTCAGCTCCCAAGGCAGAACCAACCGCAAGATCAGTTACGGGCCCCACTCATCCCAAGACCACCTCAGGGATGCTCCATTTGAGTAGCATCCCCAGCAGGGTCTCTTCAGCCTCTTTCCTCTCATTCCTATGGGTCTCTCCATCTTTTCCATGGCACTCACCTCACAGCCTCTCTGTCTTCATTATCAGGTGACATGGGAACTCCCAACTGCTGCCCTGTGGATCTGCAGCGTGTCCCCAAAGGCTCCTGTGTTGCTGTCTTGGTCTCCAGTCTGGCACTACAGGGAGCTGGTATTAGCTTAACTGGTGGGGTCTTTAGCAGATGGAAGTTAAGTTACTGGGGTAGATCCCTGGAGGCGATAATGGGGCACAGCCCCTTCTCTCTTCTGCTATCTGAACCCTCCTTCCACGTTCTTTGTTACTATAGCTCGAGTGACCATGGACTGAAACTCCTGACATTGAGCTAAATGCATCTTTATTCCTAAGTCACCTCCAGGATGTGTTATAGTGTCAGGAAGATGACTCACACAGCGGCTCCATGCCAGTCCTGGCCCAATCCCTCCAGTGTTCAAAGTCCAAGGTACCCCACTAACCAAGCCTGAGCCTAGGAGCAGGAGAGTGAGGCAAACACACTTCTGTCCACACAATGATTCTGTGCAGAGGTTTCAACACGGTGGTGGGAGGATGACCCAGAAAACAAAGTAAGCCAAGTGAAGTCCTGGGAATGTCCAAGGAGTCCTATGTCCTTGGTCTTGGCCGTGAAGGCTTGACTGGTTTCAGTATCTCCTTATCACTATGGGGAAAGCAAAGACAGATGGATGAGCCAGATATGGGTGTGGGAGCAGGTCAACGCCAACTTGGACATCTGTACCAAGTAAACACATGGCCAGCTCCATGAACCCACAGGCAACAGAGAAGCAGTCAGATAGCCAAATGTGGCACGTTCAAAAGGTCCAAGGTTGTGCTGGAGCAAGAAGAAGCACAGTGCATGCACGCACGTGCGCGTGTGCATAGTAAGCACACACACACACACACACACACACACACACACACACACACACAGCACAGAGGAGTAGGAGACAGAGAGATAAACTGGGAAGCACTGGGCAAACGGCCTTTGGAAAGCCAGGAATATGTGAACTCAATAATCAGAAGAAGGGAGTTCCAGAACAGCAGGCGGGGACAATACTAAGACACAGTCCTCAGTAAATGGCCTTATTTGTTTAACTCCACAGCTACGGACACTGAAGCAGCACCAGTACAGGCTGGGCACCTGAGGATGTGGACTGTCCGGGTCCTCTGACAGCAGTGGTCATTGGAGGGAAAGCCAGGGAGCAGTGCGAGGTGAGATGGTGACACGGTCACATACCCCTTACCCAGGCTAACAGAACAGGCTACAGAGAGCAAAGGCCTAGCTTCTTCCTCACCAGAGACCAGCTCAGACTACCAAGTGGATGCAGAAGGCCTACTGCTGATGCTGACCGCCCCAGGAACAGACACAGTGCATGCTCAGGACCTCTGCTGTGCACCCCAGGCACCAGAACCTGAGCCTTGACTTCACCAACTCCTTAAACTCCAGCCCCCACACTGAAGGCACAGGTGTCCTACTGCAGCAGGCCCACATGGCACTCAGCCCCCTACCTTTTCAGCAAGTCTCACTTGTTTCTCAAACAGGGTCCTGGCATCTCTGGTATCTTCTGCTCCTTTTTCACAGCCCACAGGGCCCACAGCCAGTGTTTATCTGGTAGTCACGTGCCACTGACTCTTAGGCTATGGCACTTGGGAGGCACTCTTCAAAGCTCCTGCCATCTTGTTCTCTCACCTGTTTGATGGTAGTTGTCCCATTTGGGCCATTTCTAGAAGTCATTATACTTCTCAAACACTTACATCTCCCTGCCTTCTGCCTGGGACTCTCCCCTCCTCGATTTTAGTGTGTCCATTGCCACCACACCCTTACTTCATGTCATCTGTCAGGGCTCTGGCTCTAAGAGACAGCTGGCCACTTTACCGGACACCTACTTGCTTTCTTTTGTGCTGTTGCGTAGTGTTCTCCGTTCATGTGTTGATTACTGCCAGCACGCTTGGTGGATGAGAGCCAGGATGCTTGGCCACCTCTCCTCCATGCCTGCGACATCAGGGTTGGCAGTAGAGGTCTTCGAGACATATTTCTTTTACAAGTGACTTTGACAAACATGGCCATGCCACACAGGCTTCAGTTAGTGTCAACATCTGTTTCTGCCACCCATATCTTTAACAGTGCAGCGGGAAAGGAGAGAGGTATGCCAGGCACAGACCTGAGCACAGCTGCATCTTTCCTTGGGAATTGGAAGGCCATGTTCATTCTCTTTCCCCCAAATTTGGTATCTAGAAATAGAAGTCCGTGACAGTCCCTCCAAATGCATAGAAGATCTGAGTCTTCCAAGGGTTACGTGCACACCTCCCATCCGACCATCCAACAGTGCCTGTGCTTGCTCCGCCTCACTCTGGCCACCGCTCTACCTCTCTGCCCAACTTGAAATTTTCCCACATTTCAAAATCAACTGAAGACAATCAGTTACTCTCAAGTTAGCTCATATGCCATTAATTAAGAGTTCAATGTCAATTTAGTTCTCTCTCTCCTCAGAGGTAGCATTTGTATACATGGAAACACACATCGTCAGTGTGTTCCTGATGAGTTCTGACAAATACATGAACCCGTGTAGCCCACGCCGTTAAGAGTTACGCTGGGACATCCCTCAGGCCTCCTTCACTGGCAGTTGCTGTCTGCACACCCCAAAGGCAGTTACTTTTTTTTTTCTTGCCCCTGATCAGCTTCTGCTAATTGTAGACCTTGATTCCGTGAGTAAAAACCAGACATGCTTTCTATGCCTGGCTCCCCATGCAGCACACAAGCAAGACAAGCTTGTGTGGCAGGCGGCTGTGGCTCATACATGTCATGGGACATGCAGACAGGGACTAGATCTCGGTGGGCACACAGCCATTAATCCAGATTCCCCCACAAATGGACACTGGGCCACCCAGCTGTTGATAATTACAAGTAACGCTACTGTGAACAGTTTTCGTGCATTTGCTAAGAGTGAGAACATGGGGTAAGAAGGCATGCGAGCACACCTTAGCCTGCAGATGTTCTACTGTTGGCCCGCTAGTGTGCATGGCAGTGGTGCTCCACAGCCGCACAGACATTTGGTACTGTGAGCTTTCATCTCCGCCATCTGGGCCTGGGCACACATCTTTCATAATGGCTTTAATTTGGATTTCGCCAAAGATGCTCAACAATTTCATGCGCCTTCAGGCCAATTTGCACATACTGCTTTGCGAAGACAATGTCCTCTGCGTATATGTTGATGGGGTATATGTTGATGTCCTTGAATTTTCACATCCTGCTTACAAACTCTCCAATAGATGTTTTGTAAAAATTTCTCTTCCTCTATGATCTGCACATTCATTTTGTTTTGGTTTGGCTTGTTTGTTTTTGAAACAGGATTTTAGACCAGGCTGGCCGTGAGCTCACTGGGATCCGCCTGCTTCTGCCTCCCAAGTGCTGGGATTAAAGGCATGCTCCACCACTGCCTGGCCCATTCATTTTCTTAATAGTACTTTGACTTGCAACAGTGTTGGCAATTTCTTTCAGGACTTTATCTCTTGGGGATACATGAAACACCTGCCTAGCCGGTCCAAGCATTATTCATACTTTTGCTTACAGCCATAGGATTTCAACTTTATGTTTAAACATATCTTAAGAGTTTATATTAATTTTTGTATACGGTGTGAATATGGCAGGAACCAAGCTAGGTACACTGCTGAAGAAGGTCATCCAGTTACTTTACTGTTGAGGTGTCTATTTCCCACCTAAAGATAAAATAACTGAAAGACGTATATTTCAATTATGTATGTATGTGTGTTTGCATTATGAGTGTTGTTTCTGTGGTGGCCAGAAGACGGAATCAAGAGTTCCTGAAGACTGGTGTTAACGGGTGGTGGTTTTGAGCTGCCTGACATGTGTTCTGGGAACCAAACTCAGGTTCTCTGCCATAGCAGCGTGTACTTTAGCCACGGAGCCATCTCTCAAGCCATCATGGGTCTCTGTTTTGAGTTTGGATTCCTATCACAGTGTCTTGGGCACCATAATTTAATGGAACTTTTAAAATCAGGTAATGAAGCCGGGTGGTAGTGGCACACGCCTTTAATCCTAGCACTTGGGAGGCAGAGGCAGGCGAATCTCTGTGAGTTCAAGACCAACCTGGTCTACAAGAGCTAGTGCCAGGACAGGCTCCAAAACCACAGAGAAACCCTGTCTCGAAAAACAAAAAACAAAAAACAAACAAAAAAAAAAAACACAAAAAAACCCCAAAAAATAAATAAAATAAAATCAGGTAATGCAAGTCCTCCAACTTTACTTTTTGTCTGTCTGTCTGTCTGTCTGTCTGTCTCTATGTGTATGTATGTATTTATGTATGTATCTATCCATCCATCCTTTCACTATTTTGTACATACATATGATATTCTTTGAGGTATCAGAAGAAGAGGAATCATAGTCCCCATTCTTATTTTCCAAGATTTCTTTAGATAGTGTAGGCTCTTTACAAATAATATTAGTGTCAGTTGGGAGTTTAAAAGCCTTGTTGAGCTGAACAATAAGAACAGCGTAGAGAGAACTGGCCTCTTTGCAGCATTGGCAGTTTTAGGAATAACATACATCCATTTATTTTCTTGGTCTTGTTTATATAGTTCAGTGGAGAAGTGTTCCATATATTTCATTAATGTCAAATACTTAACACAGGACAATATTATAATTATTTTAAATTTGTTCTTAACATCTATTACCATACAATAGTAGAACTTATAAATAACACCTTGTTGAATTAATGTATTTAATATTTTCAAAATTCTTTGAGATAGTCTATATAAGTATCATATAGCCTAAAAATAAAGATAGCTACATTTAATTCTTTCTTATATACTCCTTCTATTTTAGTTTTCTATAGTATTATTTCTTTTATATTTTTAATGTATGTGTTTATTTTCATGCATGTGTAATTGTAGATATATATATACACACACGTACATACACACACATAGACACACACATGGGCATGCATACACACACACACACACACACACACACACACACGGAGAGGGGTGGGGCTAGAGGTCAACTTTGGCTGACTTCCTCAATCACTCTCCACCATAGTTTTTGAGACAGAATCTCTCACTGAACTTGGGGGTCACTGACTGGTTAGACTGGCTAGCTAGAAAGCACCAGGAATCTTCTTATCTCTGCCTCTCCAGTTCTGGGATTATATATGCACACTGTAGTGCCTGAATTTTTATAGTCGAGGAAGGGCAGGCAGTTGTGTCCTCATGCTTTCTGACAAAGAATTTACCAATTGAGCTATCTCCTCAGCCTTTCTTTCTTTCAAAGTATGTATGTCTTATAGAAAACATTTAGTAGAGTCTGGCTTTTTTTTTTAGACTAGTCTGCTCATCTATGCCATTTTACTAGACTCTTATGAACATTTACATTTAATGTAATTATTGACATGGTTGGATTAGAGTCTTCCAACTCAACTACTTTTCCATTCTCATTTCTTCTCCATTCTTTGGTTTTCTTTTCGATTTGCTTTTAAAATAAGCACTTTGTTTTGAGCTATACATCTCGGTTTTCAGTGGCAGTCTAGTATTGCTAATATGCATCGTGATTTATCACCATCTATCCTTAAATAACGTCCCACTTGCTCACAAGAACATAAGATACATATCACAATGCATTTCCAGTCCCCAGTCCTATCTTCTGTGCTACTCTTGTTACCTATTTTACTTGTACATGTATTATAAAACCCCAAATAGGGAGTAATACAAAATAAATTTTACTGTGAGTAGTTGATTATTTTAAAAATAAGAATGCTGAGAAAATATTCACTACCCTCGCCTATATATTTTCTGGGTCTAGTTATGCTCAGTGCTCTGGGAACACTCAACATTCAGCTTCCCAGTCGCTCTGCTTCTGGCTTCCAAACACACTTGTGACAGTATTCTGCATTAGGCTCAAGGGGACACCAGACTCCTGGAATTCCTTCTCTGCACAGCTCCCTCTTCTCCAGCACTCTGCCCACAGACAGCCGTCAGCTGGGACAATAGACGCATGGCTATAACAGACGCAGCGGCCACAGCAGCAGTTTTAAAGGCAAAGCCTGAGAAAAATCCACATGACCACTGACAGTGGACAGGGAGAAAATGATGGACATTTGTAACAGGGATTCTCCACAGTAGCTTAAGAGATGGATGGTCTCTGTAGGACTCCAAATACCTGTTCTCATAAACACATGAATCAGAAGAAGCAACTCAGGAAGACACTGATATTCTACTCATTTAAATGACAGGGAAGGTGTTGGAAAGGGGAGGGGGAGACTGGGCTGGAGCGGGCCTTCCTGGTGCTGGCTGGCGCAAGTGGCTTGTCCTTTGTTGTTTACATCCCGCCTGCCCATGTGACTACTCTTTGGCCTGAGGTAACGTTTCATAGTAAAATAACAGAAGCACCCATCTCCTACCCATATGCTCTAGAACTGCTCCAGCAAAGCTTCTGACACTGACTCTCCTGCATCCTGACAAACAACGACTCAGCAGGCACGTGTCATGCGACCTCTTTCCTCCCTGCTCGGAACAAGAGTGGGGGTATAGAAGAGACACTAACAAAGCTGGTGCCTGCACTCCGGGGGCCATGGGGACAGGAGTCCTGCTGTGTGCTCCTCCTCTGGGGACATTACACAGTGTTCTGGGAGAGAGCTGGTACCCTGTGTTGTTCACTGTCAGGTTTACAGCTTCTGCCATAAGCCACACACTGGGCTTTGTGCTTCGATAGGCAGGAGACCATTTCTAGACATCCCTGGCAGTGGGCAGGCTCCTGGGTTGCAGAGCAGCTGGCAGCACTATGGCTGAGTGAGGTAAAGCTCAGTTGAGGATCATGTGTCCCTCATCACTGCTTCCCCCAACTCAGTCTGTCTAGTACACGCTGAAGGATGCCTTAATACTGAAGAACTACCTATGAGGAGTAAACTAAGAGCAAAAGTCAGGAGCAGAGAGACAGGAAAGGGCTACCCACAGGCTGACTGACTACAGGCCCCTGCAGAGTCGGGGAAGAATAAGTAGGAAGTGGGGAAAGATAGGAGTACGTGCTGAGTTGGAAGACAAGCCACAGCGGCAGCCACACCATATCACCTTCCGTGGCCTGCCTAAGGGGCAAGTTCTGACACTTAGAGACCTTCTCATCCTGGAGTCCAGCAGCCCCCTTTTCAAACAGCCACTTACATTTTAGAGTTGTATATGTATCTGCATGTGTGTGTAGGCATGGGCACGCCAGGGCATGAGCATGGAAGTCAGACATCAACCTGAAGGAGCTGCTTCTCTCCTTCCACCATGTGGTCCCAGGCATCTAACCCAGGTCACCAAGCTTGGCAGCAAGGACGTTTATCTGCCAAATCATCTCACAGGTACTTGGAGAGTCGTTTACTGTGACCTATGACTTTACAGTATACAGGGAGATGAAGTTAAAGGTGGTGGGGTATTTTTTCCCCCAGTAAAAGTCATAATCGTTGCCAGCACTTAGTTGAGGGGAGACTGCAAACCCAAATGCTTTCTGTACAGCTTCAGGGTTGCGGGAGTCACATTCCCTATAGCCAATAACACACAGCAAACACAGGGGAGACTTAGGGAGGCTCACTGGAGGCGCTAAACAGCTTCTCAGCATAGATGCTGAGTATTCTCTGTGCTCCAGATCATGTTGACCTTAGTGCTGGGTTTCACCCTTGACTGTGTTTACTGGGAAGGACACATCGAGGTCATTAGCAGGCAGATCTTGTGCTGGGTCACCACAGCTTCTATAGTACAACTACCACACTCACTCAGGATGTCAGTGACTTGGGAGGTGTTAGGACTTGAAGGAAGCCCTGAAAAAAATGAATAAACCCAAGCCCCTCCCCCAGGACCTCAGAGCACAGTACATTTGGAGATGGTCTTCTGTGAAGTGAAAAAGTTCAGAGGGTTCTGACGCTGGGCTCTGATCTGACCTGGCTGGTATCCTCAGGAAATCAGAGAGATACTAGAGACGAGAAAAATCGCTGTCTGAATCTTTCTGAAAAAGACAGAAAGATGGCTGTAAAAGCTGGGCCTTGGAAGAAACCAGTCCCACAGACACCTTCATCTGGGGCTTTCAGCCTCCAGAGTTCTGAGAAAATTTCTATCAATCCGGCCAATCTATGGCACTTTTTTGGCAGTCCAGAGGATAGAGAGGTTGCCTGGAGTCATCAGGAGGTCAGGGACAGTGAAGGCACTGTCACCACACTCCACAACACACAGCCTCACCAATGGGTACGACTTCCAAGGGCTTTGCTGAGAAGGGCAAAGGTGGTGTGCTCGGTTCCCAGATATTTGGACAGGTACCTGCTAGGAGAGGTAAAAAAAAGTGTATGTGTATTGGGGGTTGGCAAATGCTGTTGCCTGGGCTTCACTTCAAGAGCCAGGCTGTGTACTTCAAGACAAGACAGGAAGTAACACTGGAGGACTGTAGTTGCAGAGGCAGTGGTTCTGGCAAATGTGTGAAGACTTTTCTGGGGAGGACAAACAAGCTTCTGCCCACCCTAGATAGAGCGCCAACAAAAAGCCAAAGAAATGACCTCGCTCTAGTCTAGTTCGCTGAACCCATGATTTCGTGTTGCGTACAGGACCACGGTCTACTTACAAGTGACTCTATTTACTAAGGAAACAGTCTCTGTTAAGCACCATTAACTGTTTCTATAGTCTCTGGCAAGGGCAGGCTTTGTGAATGCCTTCGTGCTAGCAACCATCAACTGCCTATAGATGATATGGGATTCCCCTCTGTATGCTATGAATATGTTTTATTACCACTGGTTAATAAAGAAGTAACTTCAGCCTATAGCAGCACAGAATATAGCCAGGCTGGAAGAAATATATATATAGAGAGAGTAGGAAGAGTCAAGGAGACACCATGTAGCTGACAAAGGAGAAGAACATGCCTGCTGGAACATTTACTGGTAGGCCACAGCCTCATGGTGATATACAGATTAATAGAAATGGATTAATTTAAAATGTAAGAGCTAGCTAGAAAAACGCTTAAGCTGTTAGTCACACCTTATTGTAATTAATATAGTTTCTGTGTGATTATTCAGGTCCGAGTGGTTGAAAAATGAAAAAGCAGTTTTTTTTCTACAAAATGGTGCACCTATTTGGGGCAACTACATCCACATAAAAACTCAGGGAGCTTGGGAAGGAATTCTAGACACCAAAGATCAGAGTTAAGCATAGTTTCTTGGTAGCAGCATTTTTTTCCAGATAGACTGTTTGCTGGTAGCAAGCAGAGGCACAGCTCCTTTATGAGAAGTCTTCCTGACTCAGTGTTAACAGGAAAAAAATTGCATGGCTTCTTTAAGATCTGGCTTCCTGGTTCGTACTGGCAGCAAGAACTAGTCTGGTCCTGTTACAGAGCATTTAAATGGGGTATGTGCGCACCATGTTACAAATTGCTTAGTAGAGACAGACCCTCTGTGTCACTGGAGCTGGGACAGTGAGTATGGCTCACAGGGGCAGTTGAACATGCCTCTGCCATGTTGTATCAGGTGGAGCAAAAGTCTTTAAAGAGACAGTAAAGGTAATATGAAAGAGTACCGTCATAGAATAAAGTAGTAAAGAAAAATAAGCTACCTAAAGATAGAATATACACAGAGAGTCTAGATTATGCATATTATTGTGTTTTCTTTGAATTTTTTAGCTGCAGAGAGATAAGTATCTGGGGGCTGCTAATTTAAAACAACATAAAGGTATCTTGACTTCAAAATGTGGGTCTAAGGATATGTTTCTTTGGAAAAGCGGTTTTGCTTTTGTTTCCACAGAAGATGAGAACCTGTGGATTCCTTCCAGGCTAATGTGGTTTGATGGAACAAGACCCCCTGAAAAGTCTCCGTGAACTAATAAAATACTTCACCCTACAAACAGCAAGAAGCAGTTTGAAGAGAACAACACCCAAATTCCCAAAATGACTCTTTATAAATGTTTATTTTCATTTAAAGAGGCTTGGTTGATTATAAATGGTTAAATGGTCATAGTCAATCTCTTTCTAAAAAAAAAAAGGCAGGGAGATGTGATATAGAGATGAATACTTTGTATTGGTATGGATGTTGGTCTATTGATACATATTTAAGATTGATTTTGTTACAGTGTGTATATATATTCCTGCTCTTGTTTAAGGTATTGTTTGTGCAGCTCATTTAAAAGTGTATTTATATAATTAAGAAATACAGATGAATAGACAGTCATCTATAATAGTCAAACTGTAGGCATGTTAGTTAGGTTTTCTAGATATACAGAGATATATTTCAGTTAGATTGACATCTTCAACATTTCCAAAGACCTACAGAATATGGTATTTAAAATATTTTAAGAACTTAGGACTTTTCATGACAATGAGACACATCTGCTCCTGGCAGCACCAATCTATTTCAAGAGGAAGACGGGCTTCAAAGAGGCTCCTTATGGAGTTTGTTAGTCATTTAGGCAAGAAACTTCTCTTGCCTTGACTTCTTGATGGTATGCTGTATTAACTGGACATGCAGGACCCACAGAAAAGTGACTGCTGAATTTGCCTAAAGAAGGTGAGACAGACCTTCAGGGTTCCTGCTTCATGAAAGAGTCTGCCAGACATTCTGCGGGACACAGAAGACAGTGACTGAAGAGACTGACAATTTAAATTTCTGGCTTCATGGAAAAGTTTGCTGGATACTATGGGCCATAGGCTGAAGATGGATGCTTTAATGTTACAGAAGAACTTTGGGTGACTGTCCAGGCAGCAAGATGTCTCTCTAAATCTAGAACTTTGGAAGTGGCTTACAGTGCACTTCCTGTTTACTTAGGTGATATTATATCCTTCTGGGGTCTTTGAAGAGTTCAAGAGTAGACAGTTATAGTTTTCCATAAATTAAATATAAATATTGTAACTGTAATTCTTGCTTGATACCTATTTTGTTATATGTAATATTACTATGTTAAAGGTAAAACCTTCCTTTTAATTTAGAAAGAAAAAGGGGAGATGATACGGGATTCCCTTCTGTATGCTATGAATATGTTTTATTACTACTGATTAATAAAATAGCTACTTCAGCCTATAGCAGGGTAGAATATATCCAGGCTGGAAGAGATATATAGACAACATAGGTGGAGTCAAGGAGACACCATGTAGCTGCCCAAAGAGAAGGACACGCTGACTGGGAACCTCACCATCAGTAAGCCACAGCTTCATGGTGATACACAGATTAATAGAAATGGGTTCATTTAAGATGTAAGAGCTAGCTAGAAATACACTTAAGCTACTGGCCAAACATTATTGTAATTAATATAGTTTCTGTGTGATTATTTGGGTCTGAGAGGCCGGGAAACAAAAGAGCTGTCTCTGCCTACATACAGATCCTTAAGGGAGGAGAGGGGTTTTGTGAGCCCCTCCCTGCTCCACGACAGAACACAACTGGATCTGGTCTTATGCAAATTTTCTATGTAATATTCAAAATGGCCACGGCCATGTCATGCCTAAAGGACCATGTCCTACAACGGGGCAGCAGCTTCCCCTCACCGTGGCACCGCACTTCCCAGTGCCTTTGTTAAACCCTCGCAGCCTCAACATCATGAGGCAGAACTCTAGTATAAGACTGTTACACAGAGCAGGAACCAGGCAACCCCGAGAGTCTCTCCTTTGCCTTCTGAACCACACCTGACAGCCAGAGTCAAAACCTCCTGTGGATGTGGGGCTGCTCGCGCAGAACAGGAGGCTACGCTGGTCTTGTACTTAAGGGCTCTGTAGAAGCCGCAAGTGTTGGCCTCAAGGCCCATGTGTCATCCCAGAGGCCAACCTAAAGTCAAGTGTTACTTTGTGGGGTCACGAGTGGTCAGGCCGGTCAGCCAGTTAACACAGTTGGTGCTTCTCCCTTGATGTACTGGGTTTCCAGGGAAGCCTCCTGAGGAGCAGGGCAAGGCTGCTCGGCTGTCAGTTCATGGTCAGCCCCAGGCTACAGCTGGGAGCAGCATCCCCCTGCCTTGGCCCTAGCAAGGCCGGCTTTTTAAGACAAATTGGACCATTAACTAATATTGAAATGAATCAGCGTTAACACAAATAAACGACACCCCCCACCCCGGTGAAATACTGAAAACAAAAGTCTGTTTTCTAAGGAGAGAAGCAGGTATCATGGCCTCTTGCTGTCCTCAGGTGGAGAGGTGATCCCGGCCAGGTGTTCCGTATGAGCCACCATGGCTGGCCATGCAGGGATCCCTGACGAAGGCTGTAGTGCACATCAAAAGGTGTTAATGGTTTCAATATTTATCTGCTGCAGGGAAACACTCGAGAAAGAAGACTGGAAAAATACTCTGCTAATGGTACTGTGTCTTTGCCATTAAAATGAAAAGCTTAATGCATCTTATAATCAGAGGACAATTTGCAAATCATTAAGAGAAATGTAAAATTCCATTAAAATACAAATCAAGAGACTCTCCCCGGACTAATAATCTTTTTGATATTATTTTGCATTTCACCATTTCTGTCCCGATACCCGGGCCCCCGCAAATGATCAGCTCTTGAGCACACTATTTACCGCCGCCTACTTCTTTAACGAGAGATGGAGGGAAAGAGGGATCTGCTATTCAGAGCAGGTACTAATGAAGAATTCCATATATTCTGAAATTTAATTAAAACCCCAAAGATTTCAAATTAGATGCAATTTGAAATGCCTGGGGCAGAAATACATGCACTCGCGTGGCGAGGGTATCACACTGAAAGCTGATACCGTAATTGGTCTTGATGTATTTTTGTGTTGCTGGGCTGAAGCACAGAACTCATAACCATATAAAAATTCTCTGTAGATTACCTGCTCATTGAAAATGCCATCACTCAGGTAGGCCGCTACTAAATTACCGTGCTACTGAGATGCACAAAGTGATTCGCAGAGTACAGTGGCACAGCTGGTCGACGCCGCCAATGAGTTATGCATGCGTCAACGCCGCCTTTTTTCTTAGTAAAATATGCTCAGTTGAATATTAAAATATAATTGGCATTCAACCTAAGTAGCTTAAACCATTTTGTTATCTTCCTTTAAACCGATTTGGCTCCTCCACGGTTATTTTCAAGAATGCGACGCACCAACTAATGATAGCATCGCATTCGGCTAGATTTGTGCTGTTTTACATTCGGCATAAATGGGTACGGTTTCCACAGCCTGCCAGGGCTGGCCTTTAATATTCGCCGCTCTTGAACATCAAAGGCCCAATTCTTGGGGAAGGAAAAGGTGGGGGGGGGGAGGATATGCCATTTATGTTCGTTCTTGCATATTTTATTCCGAGAAGAGGAAAGAGATGCGAATTTCTATGAAAAGTGTGTCTTGGCTGCAATAAGCCCGTCTGTCACTCTGGCTCAGTTGCTAGGTCTTCCCAAAGCCATTTACTTAAGGAAGGGCTCAAGAGGAATATCACACTGCTTGGAGGGGTTACCAGGGGCAGAGGATCCCAGTCCAAGAAGGAGTGTTTGTTTGCTTTTTTATTTAAAGGCAGACAAGGTGCACACGTGAGATCATAGCCAAGTTTATGAATGGGCTCCCTTCACACAATACGCATTTGTGCCCTAATTAACAGTAGTCGTCAAGGAAAGAAAAGTAGTTGCCATAGTAACAGACGGGATATGTTCACCCTGGCTGAGGGACAGGGCTCACCTGCGACTCCCAAGCACTGTCAATGCCTGCCTGAACACTCTGGAGGAAGCAAACCTCCAGGTGAACTGAGCTAAAAGCAGAAAGTATTTATGAGCATTTGAAAATGCTCTTTCCCTGTTTTGTCCTTCAGCTTTCTTCAGAAGTAATTTACTATACGGCATAAAAACATGGCCCAGGGCAGGACACACCTGGTGAGCTCCCAGGGTCCACAGTCCTGGGGGTTTTCCCAGCATCACAAAGCCGTCAGCCATTGTGGTGGCTACTGACCCTGGGAAGGAAGGATGCTTTTTTACTCTAAGGATCTGACTTTTCCTTCTGCGAGAAGACAGCGGGCCTTTAGATAAGAGACTCATAAATCTCATATTTCAAGACTGAGTGAACATAGGGGTTCAGCTAAAACTCAGCAAATCATTTAAATTAAGGAAGAGTTTTTACACTTCTGTCTCCTACCATTAATTTTTTGACATTATTCTTAACTGTACACCAATACTTAATATATTGATAATGTACAGTCCAGTTCTATATTTAAAATATTGATAATATGTAGCCCAATTCTATGCATGCTATAGTAAAATATTCATCTATATAGTTAATATATTCCACTACAACTCCAAAAACTTTAAATGACTAAGATTATCTGTAATATATTAACATACAATATTCTAGGATAACGAACTAAAAGATGTGACCAGTCTTTTTGGGAATAGCATATGTTTATCTGGTCCTAACAACAGGGAATAAAACTTTAACAACCCCCTTTGAAGTGAAAAGTCTGCCTTGCTTTAAAAAAAAATAGTGATTTGATAGATCATTTGTGTTTTCAGAGCTCGTCTCAAATGTAAAAACTTCTACAGAATGCAGTGAGACAATGTCTGTCTTTTCATGTAGAAAACTGAACATCGGCTGCCTCTGGAGAAGAGCCACACCCGAGGTCCAGCATCAGGATTCTGCAGACAGCCCCTCTACGGGCTGACATAACCAAAGGGGATTTAATTTTCATAGACACTTTCAGAGATTCACTGAGGAAAATCTAGAGGCAAGTTGTAGTTCTTCCACAAAAGTAGCACTCACAATATGACTGTGGCAGGGGTCCTTGGGATCATCAGCTTGAACGTGACTGGCTTTTGCACGCTCTTCTCTACCACCTGCTAGACTTGGTTGGGTTGCATGGTGGAGCCTTTACAGGCTCAACCCTCTACTCATGGAGACCTCTGAAGACCTTGGGGATCAAAGCCTGGACTGCATCTTTAGCTACAGACCCAGCTCTCTGGTTTCTAGGTTCCCTAGTGCCTTAGCAACTGCTGACTGGTCATGGGCTCTTGTGCACAGAGGCATCCTGAACCCCCACAATTTCTTGGGTGTCTGGCTGGTTGTGATTTTGCCCTGAGATGGCATTGAGTGTATGCCAGCCTTCAGTGATCCCAACACTGGGTCTACCTTACATTGCATTAATGGAAATCCAGGCTCGGAAGCAGCCTCCTTTCTCTCTAACTGCTCCCGGACACCCCCATGATAGTTCTGGTTAGCTATGGCAACCCTCAACAACTATGGTCTCCTAGTCATGATCTTGAGATTCCCAGGACATCTTCTAAAACACTGCAGTGACTTGGAAGTAACTGGAAATACACAGTGCCTTAGCTAACTGTTCTCAAGACAAAAGCAAATGCCCACGCCCTTGGTCTGCTATGTGCACACTCCTAGACGTATGTACACACTGCCCAGAGCTTCACCTGTCAATAAATGGCAGCACACCACCCCTTAGTGTGCCACTGTTACAGGTTCCAAGAAATTATCAGAGACTATCAACGCAACACAGAGTGAAACATGCCGCAGAAAGAACTCAGGAGACTTGGAAACCATTTCCTTTTTTGCAGGGGACACTGTTGGGGACTAAACTCTTGCCCTTGCCAGACAAACACTGCAGTATGGGCAAACACTGTATTACTGTACTGAGTCATCTCTCTGCCCCAGAGCTAGCTCAACAGTTTCTTGTAGAGCATAATTCTCAGGGAGGGTATGAGTTTGTCCATTAGGGCTTTGGTGTCTTCTGGGGAAGGGCAGCCAATGCCGACAGAACGTTGTAGACATGTAGGGAGCCTGAGAATCCTGTGATCTATAGGACCAGTCCTGCAAAGATACAGCCAGAGGGGGTCAGAAGACCCAGAGGCTCTCAGGGATGTCTCCCCTGAAATGCTGCTGATGTGGGATTCCCCTCTGTATGCTGTGCACATGTTTTATTACCATTGGTTAGAGGGGGTCAGAAGACCCAGAGGCTCTCAGGGATGTCTCCCCTGAAATGCTGCTGATGTGGGATTCCCCTCTGTATGCTGTGCACATGTTTTATTACCATTGGTTAGAGGGGGTCAGAAGACCCAGAGGCTCTCAGGGATGTCTCCCCTGAAATGCTGCTGATGTGGGATTCCCCTCTGTATGCTGTGCACATGTTTTATTACCATTGGTTAATAAAGATTACCATTAGTAAATAAAGAAGTTGCTTCAGCCTACGACAGGGCAGAGTAAAGCCAAGTGGGAAATCCAAACAGAGGTATATATAGAGAGTAGGTAGAATAAGGGAGACACCACGTAGCTGCCAAAGGAGGACACACAAGAATCTTTTTGGTAGGCCACAGCCTCATGGCAATACACAGATTAGTACAAATGGGTTAATTTAAGAGTTAGTTAATAAGAAGCCTGAGCTAATAGGCCAAACAATATTGTAATTAATATAGTTTCTGTGTGATAATTTGGGTCTGGGCAGCCATGAACAAATGAGCAATCTCTACTTACATGCTGCCTTCTAGCAATACACCTAGGAACTCCAAATCAAGAGAACCCCCTCCCCCAATTATCAACACTGGAGCACACTGGGCTGGATGCGACTTGGATACTCAAATGTTCAGATGTCCTGGGCAGTCAGTCAGCCAGAAGAATGGATGGAAGGCTCATGCGGAGGTTGCTACTGGTACAGTCCCAGAATCAGGTACCATCAAGAGCCTCTGGACCAGTGGTTCTCAGGCTTCCTAACGCCACAACCCTTGAATACAATTCCTCATGTTGTGGTGATCCCCTAACCATAAAATTACTTCATTGCTACTTCAGAACTGCAATTTTGCTAATGTCATGAATCATAATGTAAATATATGATTTTCCAGGGTATCTGATAAACGACCCCAGTGAAAGGGTCGTTTGACCCCCTCAAAGGGGTCTCCCTTATCCTTCCTTCACCACCATATAGGCCAGGCTAGCTGGCTCAGTAGTTTCCAGTAATTCTCCTGTCTCATCAGAGATCACAGAAGCACTGGGATAACAAGTATGAACCACTTAATCTGTCTGTGTGGACACTTGGAATCTGATCCCAGTTAGTTAGGCTTGGACAACAAGCACAGCACCCACGGAGCCATCTCTCCAGCCCATAAGTCTCTTCTTCTAAAAACAGGTCGGAATGGACAGATCAGGACCAAATCATGAAGGATATGGAAACAAGAAAGCAAAACAAAAACAATCCGCAACAAACACTGCTCCTCAACCCCCAAGAAAAAAAGACATGCAAAAGCATAAAACAAATCCAGAAATCAAAACGCACAGAAAATGGAGCAGGTAAAGGAAATTTAATTCCGTATCAAAGTGGACCCATTCTTCCTGCTCTGTACAGATTGGTCTAGGGTCCCCCCAGGTTCCAGAGGACACTGAGATATCCCAGGATGCTTTTGGTGAGACTTTCATTCTGCTCTTTCCTTGGCATTACAAGATGCAAACTGGACACATGTGGAGTGGACCCAATTAATTCCATGTAAGCCAGGGTGCCCTAACCAACCCTAGCCCTCCTTCTCCAGGCTGTAAAATCTGCACACCTGGTCCTTGCCCAGGAGCAAATGACTATACTAAATTAAAAACACCTGGCCTGCACATGCTAGGCGTGGGAAACCCTGGCCCCACAGCAGTCACTAACTATCAGGGGCAGGCCTAGTCCAAGCAACCTTGGGAGCGGACAGCCTGGATCTTAGATTCCGAACACACCAGGAGGAAAAAGCGTGCAGAAGAAGCCTCACCCTATCTAATTCTGCCAGAGCGGATCCTGTCTGTCTGGAAGCGCTCACCTATACTGCAGAGCTGGGGGTGGCCCATGGCTTCACTCTATTCTGATGTTTCTATCTATCTTCCTGGCTCCAAAGATCCACAAGAACCTGCTGGCACAGGGCACTGCCATTGTGTGGGCCTGGTGTGGGCTCTTGAAGTGCTGGGGACATGCTTGGGGATTCTTGGGATCTGGCACCTCAGTCAGGAGTCCACTGATATGCACGGGAGTGGCCGAGAGTGTGGCAGGGCTCCTCTGCATCTCTCACTGCCGAGGAATCCCTGGCTCTTCTAGGGCCACTCTTGGTGGGCACCCTCCGCTGACCATGAGATCACACTCACACCACACCTTCTCCAGGTCACTGGCCTGGTCTGTGTAAGGGCGAGGTACAATCTGGACCCTGGTGGCACCAGGCCAGCAGACCCCACTGTCTGTCTGGCTTGCCAAAAGTGAGTCATTTCCTCACAATTTTGGCCTCTACAGTTTTCTTTAAGTAATAAAACCATCTCAGGAAAGGTTAGGATTTTACAGGCTCATTCTTCATCTACTACCTCATGGGATTATGGAGATAGCCCTGCCTCTATAAGATAGTTTTCTATCCTGAGACCCTGAACTGTAGTGCGTTCTCTCCCTCCCTCCCTCCCTCCCTCCCTCCCTTCCTCTCTCTCTCTCTCTCTCTCTCTCTCTCTCTCTCTCTCTCTCTCTCTCTCTCTCTCTCTCTCTCTCTCTCTCTCTCTCCTGTTCAGCAGGCAATAACCCCATAGGGACACAGTGGTTGCAAATGTCTGACTCTGCTCTCACTTCCTTGGGCTCCATAGCAACAGATGCCCCCGGTGCTGGGCAGTTGGACGTGTTCAACAGTCACACGCAGTCCCTTCAGTCACTGCTCTCAGTCCCCCCACAAAGCCTGGGCAGGTACACAGACAAATTCTCTTCCCCAGTGGGTGAATGATGAAGGTGTGGTCACTGGATACACATTGTCCTACAGATACCCATCCACCTCTCCCAGAAACCCCTTAACAAATTCTGGCACCCCTGCTGGGCACAGCCTTCCAAAGACTATCCTAGACAACACAGGGGTGAATAAGGTGCCCATTCATTCCAGCTGTTCTTTCAGTTTATTTGCATAAAGTAGATTCTCATTTTTTAGCCCCTCACTTGTCTGACCTCGTGAGTGAACCTGGTCAGGCAGCAGCCTGAACTTAGAGGGCTTTTGACCTTGTTTTTTTTTTTTTTTTTTTCCTCCAAACTCTCCAATTTCAAGTGTGAACTGAAAAGCGGGAACAATTCAAAATTCAAACATCCCTAAATTATAATTAGAAAACACCATTCTGAACCTCAAGATTGCTTCACCATAGTTAAAAAAATTAGTTTCCCCTTAAGGAGACACACGTATTTGAACGCGTATGTCTGAAAGTGAATATATACTAATATATATGGAATGATTTCTTATAAAAGTCAGTATGCAGACGAAATTTCTGCTATAGGTCCGGAATGATCTTAGCTGCAGTAATTAATTTCTGTGCTGAACAGATCCAAACAAGCTTTAGAAGAAATGGGATGTTTTCTTAGATTACTGGGAGGCCTTCAGTGCCCTTAGCCAACTATATTTAAGCAATGCATTTAAAATTCATCGTTTAGAACACATACATGGTAAGCCGGAGAAATTCAAACTTATCTGGGAAGATGCAGTGGCGGAGTGGCCTCTGAAGTCACTGTTACCAAGGCACTTCACAGAAGTGGCTAACTGTCCAGATAGAGGGCTTATTCTCTGTGCAGTTGGCAGGCAGAGAGTTCAAGCTAACAATAAGCTTATTGAAGAATTTACTGCCATTCAGATGTGTTCCCATTTAAACCTTTCAGCCAAGCCAGAGTCAAGAGTTGATCTGCATGCATCATTTTTACTGCTTTTGCCAAGAATTATGGGACCATGTGCCAAAACCAACACAACCACTCGGAGTGGGCGGGGTCGTGAGCTCTTAGCCTTCGGCCTTCGGCTTGGCCGCATGCCGCCCGTGTTTAGACGGAGTGAAAATTCCAAGCCTGTGTAGTCAGTAAACGAGCTGTGATGTCAGCCATAGTTAATAAGTCAGGCTCCCCAAAGGGAGCGCGGTTACCGACCTTGCTGGAACACAGGGTGATGGAGAGCAGGCAAGGGGAGCCCCTCCGTGGCTGCAGGTTCATGGAAATAGGCTTCCAGCCAGGCTGTGCACTGCACCAGGGGTTCTGGCCGTCCCTCCGGCCCACTGAGCAACTCAGGACTAGCTGGGGCCTCTGTGGGGCTGCAAAGGGGATAAGAAGCCCAGTTACCACACACATGAAAAGCATACCTACTGCAGCTAATGGAGGGAGACTCTTGGCCACTCTTCAGGCTGCGTCTTTGCCAGACGCACAGAGACCTCCAGATAACAGAAATGACCACTAAGGGATGCTGGGTGGGAAGGCACTGCAGTCAGTCCCTGTATTTACTTTTCCAGCCCCAGGCTTATTACAGGCAGGGAGGGTTCAAAATGTGGATTCCAAGTTTCTGCAGGCATAGTGCCCGGGGATGGGAACCAGGAACCGACACATAGGAACATCCCGTGCCCCGGTTTAGGGCTTGAGAGTCAGCATCATGAGCTGACCACCGCCCAAACTATTCTCCCCAAGCATCAGGTAATCAGACTGTACCATCCACATCCCACATCTCACCCTGAATCTCCACAGCAGAAGGGGACCGATCCCTTCTCAGACGGCTCTGGCTTACACCTGTGGAAGCTCCTTAGAGTATACTGACCCATGTTCCCTAGCACCAGTGGCAAGTGACATCACCGTATGAGTTTAGTGCTTCGAGGCTAGTGGGGGTGACTCCCTCCTGCCTGGGGTGTCTAGCTGGAGGTGCTTACTAACAAATCCTCCTGCTCACTCTCCTCTCTGCGGTCCCCCTCCTTCAGCCGATGCCCTGGCGTTTAAAACTGAAATGTTTCATAGCCGTTTTGGACGGGTTCTCGCTGCTCCTCCACAGAGGCGTCTTCTGTTCCCTGATTTGGCCCTGCATGGAGTCCACTGTTCATGCTCAGCTGGGGTCTGCCTTTGAGGCTGTGCTCCACAGGCTAAGAGCGCACGCTGGGAGGGAAGGCCACTTCTGTGCTCTGGGCTCTGAGCCTGGAGTTTTATGGCAGCCTCAGTTTCTGTTTCAATTTTCTGGGATCCACACCCAGGAGGCACAGACACTGGATCTGATTTCTCTGGTGAGCTTTCTCCTCCTCTTCATTTCCAGGCTCTAGACAGCAGCAGCTTCTGTGTGACTTTCCTGGGCCTGGAAGGCACAGCTTCTCTGGGTCCTTCAAAGTTCTCATGGCAAGGTGGAAAGGCCTGGATGGTGTAGAGGTGCAGATTCCTTGGACTGTGAATCTCACCAACCTCCGTTGGCTCCTGTGTCCTGTGAGGGTTGGCACAACCATTCACTCCACAGGTCTGGATCCACACATGGCCATCTTGGTGAGGAGGGGAGGCCTTCAGTCAGCTTTGGAAATGGGGCCCCCCCATAGGTGTGACAGGTAGGGCCGAGGGCCTGGACTCTAGGCCTGGCTGCCTATGTGACGTTGGTGGAGAGCAAGATGGGTTCCACAGATGGAAGTCACCAGAGCTGCCAGGGGTGGGGATGGGGACAACAGTTTTGGATAAAGACTAAAGCAGAAAGCAACAGGTCAGAGCTTAGAGGTGGGGCAGGAAAATCTCAAGCCACAGAGGAGCTGGTTCCCAGAGCAAGCAGGGTCAGACAGTCCTATGGCAGGGTGTCCCATGAGCATGACAGGGAAGGTTTTGATGGAGGAGACGCAAGGAGCTGGTGTGCGGCTCCTTCCTTGTGTATTGCAGACCTGACTCTCATAGGCAGTGGCAGGCTTACAGTAGAGCCAACCGGCCTGTGCAGGTGTGTAACTGCTTAGGACAGTCTTGGTGGGGGCCTCTGTGTCTCCACTAAGTCCCTGTGTATTTCAAAGAAATGAACTTCCAGGCTAGGATGCAGAGCAGGGTTCCTTTGTATTGTTTTCAGAGAGAACTGGAGGTCATTCAGAAAAGGCCGTAGACGCATATTGAACGCTTTCGGCCCTTAGGAAGGAACCAGAGGATGGATGGAGAAAGAAGCCATAATGCATGAGGATATGGGGCAGGAGTGAATGGCTGAGAGGAGACACCAGGCCTGGGAGGATGGGACAATAACTCAGCTGGCAAAGGATTGCCACACAAGCACAGCGATCTAAGTCAGACTCTCAGTGTCAAAGTGAAAAGGCCGGGACCACAGCATGTGCTCGGACTCTCAGTGCTGGGGACGGGAAGATGGCCTAGCCTGCATGGTGAGTGCCAACCCAGTGAGAGACCCTAGGGTCTAAAGAAGATGGACAGCACCTGAGGAGTGACACCAGAGATTGTCCTCTGTACCCCCAACTTCTATACACACACAACCGGGCCCTGAGCTGCCTAATCCTGTGGCTATCACAACTGCTCTTTCTGAAACCGCTAAGCGGGGCCTCATTCCGTCCTGCACCCCAACAAACAGGTATGATGTCCCTCCCCACTGCCGCTGCCTGTACACCCCAGGTGGGCCCCAGGGATGACAGCTCGCTCTGCATGCAGACTACAGGCCTCTCTTGGGAGTCTCCTAGGGAGATGGAACTGTCTCATTGCCCTGATTGCTTTCCCCTATTAGCACTGTCTGATCATGGGAAGGGAAACTTCTGCCCGTGCCTGGCTTCGATATTACTCAATTTTAGAGATACATGCTCCGTCATTTTATTCTTCCTCTGTCGCTCACTAACTAAGGGGACGGCGTGTCGAGGATGTCTAAAGGAAGAGATGGAGAAATACATAATGCACTCTGCCCTCCTGGTCCCTGGTGATGACAAGGGCGGGAAGACTGAGGTTAGAGGGAATAGGTGTGGTGTCTGCAGGTCCCTTTAGAGCAAGGCAGCCAGCAAGGAGCCCGTAGTCTTCAGGGTTCACTCCACCTGCTCAGACAGGCAGTGACTAAAATCCACATCTATGTGCACAGACTCCCAACCAAGGACACAGAAGGGATGGGACTGCCTTTAAGTCTTGTACAAACTACCACCTTCATAGAACATGAGTGGGGGGTGGAGAGGGGTAGGTACAGATAAAACAGGTAGTTAAGGCTAGTTAGGACCTCAACACCAAGGCCAGGTTAGTGTGGGTGCTGATGGGTGCTGCACACCGGGGTTCTGACGGACATCAGTGTTCACCGTATGAGGGAACATTTTAAAGCACGAGTCTGGGCCTTCTGTATTTCCCAGTGGCGGCTCGGAGGCCTCTGCTGCCAATGTTGGCCTGCCTTCCACCTTCCAGAGGGCGAGCCGTGTTTCCTAGCATTTCCCACTCTTAAAAGGATATGTGAAGAATTTTTATAGTACTAAAATTCATCTTAAATTGATTTTTTATGCTTGTGCTAAAGATCTCACCTCTGATTCACTCCGGGGTTCTCTTTTTAACTCTTTCCCCATCAGCACGAGATAAGTAGCCATGGGTGAAATGTAATTAAAACAGCTTTGATTCCGAAGCAAGGATTTATGGGGCTACATTTAAAATGAATGGCTTTAAACACACACATAAAACCAGATTTTTAAAGCCATGACACAAATTTCCATTTCTACAATAAAACGAAATTTATTCTTTTTGCCCTGCCCTCTTCTGCCAGCCTTCCCGGCTGTTGGTCCAGGGAAGAGCTATGGCGTGACAGCGGTGCTAACGGCTGTTCTTATGATGGAGGTGTTTCTCCAGACCTCCCCACCGACGAATGCTGGGACTCCAATAATTAGGGGCTCTGTGCCCCCACTCTCTTAAATGCCATCCTCAAGTTCCTCGGTACCAGCCCAGAACAAGCTGCAGACCCCTGAGAACCACTCAGTACAGTGCTTGGTATCCCTTGGGGATACTTGTTCCAATCTGAGTGGTTGACATGGGTCCAGCACGTCACCTACCCCCATGGAGGACTCAGGAGGTGAAGATTGTGATACAAACTCCACTTTTGCTCTTTAACTTGGCTTTGGAAGATGGCTGGAGGCTGAAAGAAAAAAAAAGAGACCCTGTTTCCGTTAGCTTCTACCACAGGAGGAAGTATGAGGATAGAGTATGTGGGATTTTAACACACCGTGGGTGGGTCCACAAGAAACCCACAACTGTTGGTAATTCCAGGTCAAAAGCATCTTGCTTCCTGGGATTCCAGAGCGCAGGACGTGCGAGGTGGTGCTGTGGCTGGTGACTTTGAGAAGGGACGACGACTCATGGTGCACGGCAGCTCTGATCATTTCTGCACAGCGCAGAGACGAGTGGCTCCAAAAGCCCCAGTCCAGACTTCTGCCACATGAGCAGAGCTATTCTTTCTGTATGAAGCTTCCCTATCAGGACATGGACACCCTTAGGAACAGAATGGAAGACAGACCGGCAAGACTAATTCCGCCAAGCCTAACGGAGATGGCCCCAGTGCAGTGTGGGGTGCCCATCTTGTCTCCTGGATCCTGCCAAGTTAGTTAACCACTGAATGGAGACCAGACATGGCAAGGCTCTGGACAGCAGGTGGTTCAACTCCACAGCCTTCTGCGGGAGCCTTGCGTGGGGGTCTCGTTCTTTACCAAGCGGTGCCATGTGCATGCCATGCTACAAAGGACACATAAAGGACACAGCTGCCACCACCCCCTCCATCTTTCCCGGAGTACAGATTCACCCAATAGTTGGAAACATGGCCCAGCCCATGGGAGACTTGGGTATACGGAATCTGGGATGCTTCAGGAAGTGCCCTGAGGGGAGAATCACCTAAAAGCTCATTTCTAACAGGCTAGGACTTCCTTAGAGTTGTTCACATGTGTGGGAGCCATGTACGGACAGTCACCCCCAAGGTGGGTGCTGCTATGGACAATCAGAATGCAGAAGGACAAGGACCATGTACTCATGCCATCTCCTCTGTGACCCAGTCCCTTTCCACCAGAGGGTGACTTTGCATCCTATGATTTGGGACCATTAACTATGACACCAGAGGGTCATACAAGAATTCTACAGATGAGATTTCTTCCAGACTCTGGCAAGGAGCCGATGTAGGCTGTGTCCTTCAGCAAGGTGTAGAGGAAGCTGTGTGGCAACGTGTGGCGTTCCTGGCAGGGCTCTTCACAGGAGGAGGAGCCTAGAGCTGAGGCTACACGCAGCATACCGGACAGCCTTAGGTGAGGAACATTGCCTCCTCTGGCTTCCAGCGTGTGGTGTGGAGGGCGGGGGAGCCTCTGGGACTCTGGGATGGAGTTCCGGACTTCACAGGCTCACTGAGGCACAACTGCGGCAGAGGTGACTTTCGAAACACCGTGCGGAGACTCTTGCTCCGCCGTGCTGGCACGCACACAATTATGTCTAATTTAGAAGATCTCTAGCCGAGTGGGTTGTGTTTGATGGATGTGTCCTGCATCTAATTATGCCTTCTCACTAAAACCCGGGCATTTTTCTTCCAGGGGTAGGATTGAAGACGAGAAACAAACTATGCTACCTGCTATCAATAAAGACTGCTTTTTAGAAAAAGGCAGACCGAATAAAGCCTTTAAACTTTTTCATTCCAATTCAGAGACGGTCTGATTCCATTCACGGCTTACTGGGGAGCGTGCCCACCTAGGTGGCCCCTTCCTCGGGCACCTGTAGCCAACTGTGCAGATAGAGGGGACGTGAAGGTGAGGCACGCTTGGCAACGGCAGTGGTTCTGACTTAGATGCCTTTCAAACAACCCTATGCTGGAAGGGGCTACCAAGTACTCTCCAGCCTCATGCCAGTCCATGAATGGACAGTGAGTGACGGCTCCATAGCACTGCCTGGGGGTGGGGGCTGTCCAGGCAACACTTGCGTGCAGACTTGACAGCTCACCTTTCCCAGGGTGATTTTAAGATATAGAATAGAAAAAGGGGTGAACCAAAGAGCTGATGCCAACGATAAGAAAAGGCAACCTCAACAAGGAACAAGCAAGGTGAAGAGCCTTAAAGACACACTGGTAGGCGCTTGCAATTGCACTGAGGTCAAGCTGCTCACCAACAGCTCACGAACAAAGCTGTGCTAATGACGTCACTACACACACACACACACACACACACACATACACACACACACACACACGAGCTATTCTCAGTGACTCACAGGTCGGCTGTGTCACAGATTTTCCACCCACCCAAAGGCAAGTATAAGGATAATAACAATTAGTGTCACAATTACTTTTTGCCCACTTAATACATGGGAAGTGGGAATCTTAATTGAGGAATTGTCTCCATCAGACTGGTCTGTGGGCAAGTCTGTAGGACATCTTCTTGAAGGCTGATGTGGGAGGGGCTAGACCACTCTGGGTGGGCTACCCCTGGAGAGGTGGTTCTGGGTTATATAAGGAAGCAGACTGAGCAAGTAAGTCAGGGCAGGTGAGGCCATAAGCAACATCCCTCCATGGTCTCTGCTTCAAGTCCTGCCTCCAGGTTCCAGCTTGACTGCCTGCCCTAGCTTCCCTCAGGGATGCTTTGTGGTATAGAAGTGTAATCCCAATAAGCGCTATCCTCTCCCATGTTGGTTTCATCAGTGTTTACTACAGTAGAATAAGAACACACACCACTCACAACAAGAGAGCTTACAGATAGCCACAAGAGCCTCGATACAGTGCCTGCTATGGTTTGACTATGAAATGTCTTCCAAGGGCCCACATGCTTTGATCACCAGCCTGTGGCACTATGGGAGATAGAGAGGGCCTAGTTGGAAGGAGTTAGGTCAGGGTCAGAGTCAGGGCCCCTTCCTCTCGTACTCTGCCTCCCAACTGAGTGAGGTGAGCAGCCCGGCCAAACACGCATTTCTACCAGGATGCACTAGAAGGACAGAACTAGAGAGCCTGCGCAGAAGGCAGTGACACTCTACAGTCACAGCAGAGGACTCTGATGTCCGCTCAGCACTGTTTCAGTGAGCTGTTCCTATGTAGTCCATGGCCCTTCGTCCCTGACATGAAATGATATGTCCCAGAGTCAACAGTATGAGGGAACTTTATGAGTTTTTAGCAACTTTCCATTTTGATTGTTTTAGAAGGTCATATGGATGCTGCAAAGTTGGGTATCAATTTCCCATAAGCATACCAGTCCTTCCAAACTGAGGCTCACTAAGACAAGTGGGGCAGAAGGCTCCTGATTTCAAGGTCAATCTGAGTTACACCACGAGACTTTACCTCAAACAAAATTTGAGGCTCAAATAAATTCCAGATCCGAAAATAAAAACCACAAAAGGATTTATTATAGCATTTTAATACACCCACAAAAATGGAGAAAAGTTTATATAAATTTTAAACTCATCCCCATAAGGATTACATATTTTTCTTAAAAAGATAATTGTGTGTTAAAAACACATCAGCAATTAAAACCATATTGTAAAGGCAGTTTAAATAGTACACACAGGCTATTAGAATATCTTAAAAAGGCAATAATATAGACCTTTACACCTTTAATGTAAGTCATTAAAAGAAAAATTCTATTTTATCAACACTTTAACATATCATTAAAAGTCTCCGGCATTTGACAGATGAAGATAAAAACACCCCAAAACTACAGATGAATGATCAGGTCCCTAATGATTCCAAAACAATTATAGGATGCAGAGCAATCTAGTTAAATTTTATTCAAAAGCTGACTACACTTGTGTTTTCTTTTATTTTTCTATCAAGAAACCCATGAGGCTTAAGCACAATTCATTATGTATGAGACCCCACTTGCAGTGCTCGACTGTTGATTAATAGCAAAGTTTGCTGTATGTGCGCCTGCAACATTAGACGCATACAATATGCTAACTTATTCTTTCGCTGAAACTAATTATTTACAAAAATGACTACTTGAGACTACAATTTATTAAATGCATGCATCCAGTCTCAATTTGGCCCCCAAAGACAGCCTGGAATGAAGATCTTTTACTTGATGTGACAACTTCTGGAAACACTGTTATTAATATTGTAAATGTGGCAAATAAAGAGTTCAAATAGCCGTACGTCTATGTTGCCTCTGCTTCCTACCACCAAGTAGCAAACAGAGAGGCTTTTTAATGTTCTAGACACAGAAGGTACTTGCCTCTCTCCAAATTTAATTTAGCATCTTAAAATAAAATGCTTACACACCCATAAAAGTGCAAGAGTCACTCTCTGGCTCATCATATTGCAGTGACTTCCAAAAGGGTGCTTCTCAGAGGATTTTGGGGCCTGGATAACAACTCCCTTTCTTAGCTCTTTAAAAAATGAACATCATGGTGTGCACTGACAACAAGCAGTGACTACTACTACATTTTCTTCACAGGGATCTCAAATGGGGCATCTGGTCAACCACTTGTATCTTCTCCTATGACTAACTTCACGGTGGGATACATGGCTACAAACAGAGCCACTTGTTATGAATATCCTCTGTCTTTTGGTTTCTCTGTTGGACTAATCTATACAGTTGCGTGGTTTCATCTTCTGGTGCCTCCACAGACCTGGCCTCACTCTACCTGGCTCAAGTGTGCACAGAGCCCCTCGGAGTAAAGAAATCACTTCCTTTCTCTTCCTGTTGAAATAAAGGCAATTAATATTTGCTCACGAGGCAGGATGAAAGAGCAAAAGATTGCTATGTGCTGAGAACTAACTGGTCTGTGCTTTTAGGGGTTTGCAAGACCACCTAGGAGAAGATGCCATGAGTTTCAAGCAAGGGCTTGCCAGAGAACGTACGGTGTTGGGGACTGGGAATGAAACCATACTCAGTCGGCCTTTGCTTTCCACAGGAGCAAGTGTCAAGAATGAGCAGCAGGAGTTGGGGAATCTCAAGACAGCCTTTCAGAGGGGTAAAGACAGCTGGTTTAGTGCCAGGTGATCCTATAGTCTAGCTATCTAGGTTATTAACAGGCAAGGCAATTGACTGGGAGGTCTTATTGGCAAGCCCCTCCATATCATATAGCTCTATCACCCAGAGTAACCTTAGGTGATCAGGTGATCAGGACTCATTGCATCTAGGGAAGCAATCTAAAACAAGCCCCTTGTCCACATCCATTGCTTACTATCAAGGCTTAGCACGTGTCAGGCATGTGATTTAAAAGTCGTTTGGTGACCTGTTCAGAGAACACAACATTCCTTTCCACAAGAGGTCTTATTGTGCAGAATTAAAGAATCCCTCCTGAAAGGAAAGAGGCTCTTTAAGGCTCAGGAAGTTCATGAAACTTACAAGGTTCAAGAAGCTGAAAAAGAAGATCCTTGAGGCTCCTTCCTGAGTTTATAAGCAGTGAACAATTACTGGGCGGGGAGAAGACGCTTTAGTGGAGAAGCCTACAAGTTGGTCAGGGAGCTCCAGAGATGGAACTTTTTTGAGCTGTCATCCATTCTGGAGCTGGGTTTTTGGTGACACAGTTACCTGAGAGTCATCCAAGCTTTCTCTGTGGAATTATAATAAACTCACTGGCTCATCAAGCTAGACTTAGTCAGAACTTTTTCTCTGGGCCCATCCTTGGTGGTCTATCTAAGGAACGTAGTTGTTTATTGACATCTACCTAGGAAAAGTCACACAACAGGCCTATCCCCAGAATGCCTCTGACCCACCACCACCTTCCCAAATTTTTACCCTCCAGAAGGTAGGCCCAGAAAGTAGAATGACTAGGCCATAACCTTTTCTATACAGCATGATCGGATGGCAGGAGAGAGACAGGGCTTTAGTCAAACCATGGACTTTCTACCAAGACTGCTTTTGGAGAGCAGACCCAGCCCTGTTGATCTAGCATATTCTTGGAACACAGTATTTGCCCAATGAACTAATTGATTATGCAGGTGCAAGGTTGTTAAGGCGACTCACCCACCACACCATGTGTACCCAAAGAACCTGCTTTCAGATTCCGTTTCTTCAATGAATAATTTGCTGAGAACCATTCTGCAGGGAAAATAACTAGAGGTTTTCTAGACAGCAGAAGTTACATCTTTTCGCCTGCCTGGACCTGGATGCTAGGTCGGCTAACACCCTGGGAGTGGGCCTCCCATCCAATTTCACTTTAGATGGACTTTACAGTTAGAGCCTGGAAATGGTGCTGATTTGAAGTCAAAAGATGAAGGGGCTTTCTTTCCTTCATGTCTGTTCATCCCCACTGACTACATGATGAGGAAAATAAACAAACAAGCCAAAACAGCAGCTAAGAGTAAAACCTTGAGCTGTAGCCTCCTGTAAGACCAAAACCATACTGGATTCCATCAGGTCCAAAGGTCCCAGATGAAGGTCACATTATCACACCCTCAGTGTTTCATCAGGATTCTCAGCCTCACAGAGGAACCCACTGAGTTGTTACCAGAGGAGACTGATGCAGCCTCTCAGTACTCATGGTGTGCACCAGAGCCGCTGTGCAGGCACCAGCTTCCCTAGGCCAGAGGAGACCCTGAGGACCATGAAGAGGAAACCCACGCCTGGTCCACAACATCACATTGTCCACTCCTGACGGAAGCCCATGGCTGGTCCACAACATCACATTGTCCACTCCTGACGGAAGCCCACGCCTGGTCCACATTGTCCATCCCTACCGGAAGCCCATGGCTACTCCCACTGGGAATGTGGGATGTGAGGGAAAATGGAGATCCCCAAAGGCAAAGCACCTAAAGTGGCTGTCAAGACCCACTCCAGTCCTAAAGGAAGGAGAACCAGGAGGTCAGGTCCCTCCTTAGCTTCTCTTCCTCTCCCATGTTTCCTATGGGTCACCTTTGTTGAGAACCAGTCTTGCTTCTTCCCTTGAGACCACACAACAAGGACAAATGCATTTGATATTAACAGGGAAAAAACCCATCACCCCAATTCAGTTCATGGACTCCATCTCCATGTAGTTTACAGACTCTCTGCCACCATGCGTAGTAAGGAGGAGGCTGCTTGTTGGTTCCTGACCACTTAGCTCCGAAATAACCATATAGATATTGTATTAATTAAATCACTGCTTGGCCCATTAGCTCTAGCTTCTTATTGGCTAACGCTTATATCTGAATTTAGCCCATTTCTAGTAATCTGTGTATCGCCATGTGGCTGTGTCTTACTGGGTAAAGTTCCATCCAGCTCCAGCGGGACTACATGGCTTCTCTCTGACCCTGCCTCCTTTCTCCCAGCATTCACTTTAGTTTTCCCTGTCTTGCTCTGTTCTTTTGCCCTATCAAAGACCAATACAGTTTCTTTATTCATTAACCAATAAAAGCAACACATAGACAGAAGGACCTCCCACACCAACCATGCCATTCAGACAAAAAAAAAAAGAGTTCATTTCAATAGTGGCGTTTCTGACTTTAAATTTAAAACAATAACTAAATATGCTAAAGACGAGGTCTCTTTTTATTTTACAAAAAGAATGGATTAGATGAGGATTGACCTCTGAAGAGTTTAGCCCATTAACTCATGTACTGGTCTTATTAATAAATAATCCTGCCCCTAAATTACCTGACTTTCAAATTGGTTCATACAGTTCTAAATAAATAATAGATAGTTCCCTACTATCAAACACAGGGGTGTTTTCACAGAAAATCCCAGCTTGTGATAGGTAACAGGACACTTTTCCAGTGGACAACGTTCTGCTGCTTACTTCTGAGAAGACCCTAGTTTCTCCTGTGAACTGCTGCAGCTGGGACATGTTCGCTGGTCACGTTAGCTGGTCATTGGAATAAAAAAAAATACTGTATTTAATATAAGACAAGTATATTGAGTATGCATTAGTGGCCAAACAATCTTAAGCAACTATTAAATGGACAGTTAATGTAATTGTATTTTAAAACACTGAGGTCATATTTAATTTTGAATTGAAACTCTTAAAATGCACTTTCTGGCAAGAATATAGAGTAATAAAACAACATTAACCACAGGGAAAAAAACCCTAAAACTCACATTATTAAAATAAATCTTTCTTCCAGAGCACGAATATTTGCAAGAAGTGGATTACAAGAAGCAGAAAACATTTGTGCCTTTTCAAGAAGTATTGTCACTGGCAGAAGCCAGGGTTTCAACCCGGGATGAGATCACGCTGCTAACAGGGCTCAGCTGCGTGCCCACCCTCCCTTTTCGTCTTGACGCTGGCCGTTCTCCCAGGTCCTGTCTTTCTTCCAGGGACTCGAGCTTAGTTCAGCTACACCCTCGGCCCTTCTAATCGAAACTCCACCGAGGGAAGAGTCCTGACATGTTCCAAAGCAGGAAGCAAGAGCGAAAGGGCTGGGAGATGCCTGTAGAACATACCCCGCTACAGAGTAGCTGAACCCGGCGCTCTAACAACTGCCAGCTCCTGCCCATGCTGCTTGCAAAGCCCTATTTTATACGCCATCTCCTCCTTTTCAAGAGTCCCTGTGGCCCTCTGGGATGCTGTCACACCTCAGGCAGCCTGATTGGACCATGAGACCGGGCTAGTTGCTAGTCCCAGGGGAGGGGGTCACAGGGCTTTCTAGCCCAAACAACCAGGCATTTATGTATAGCTGTTCTGACAGCGAGCTGAGGAAAGACCCCTTCATGTAAGCCCCAAAGCCTAAGGTAGCACTTTTAAGCTCTTGGATTGAGACTGGGACTCTGCTGCTGGTACCAGTGATAAATGGAAAGGGAGGACCATCCTGCTGAAGACAGCCACCAAAGGAACTCTGGTACAGATGTTCCTGCCTCCCTCCACCTTGTTTCCCTGCACCAGCATGTGCAACCCTTCACAGACGCCTGTTCTTGCAGTCAATCCAACTTCCAGTCCCTCCGTCTCTCCATCCCTCCCTCCCTCTTTCCCTTCCTCTGTCTCTTGCTCCCTCCTACCTCTCCCAGACAGGGTCTCATATATTCCAGGCATGTCTTGAGAACTATGTAGATGGACATAACCTTGAACACCTGAACCCCCTGCCTCCACCTCCTGCGTGCTGAATTTATGGGCACACACTGCCACACCCAGTTTTATGTGGTGCTGAGGCTGGACCCGAAAACTGAGCATCTAGGCAAGCTCTCTACCGAGCTCCGTTGCCAGCCTTAGAAAAGGGACTTCGTATGCGAAATTATCTTCCAACTGCAAACCAATGCCACAGAGACATCTTTTTACGTTTATATGGGCTGGATGTTTAAGATTTTAACCCTTGCATGAACCCCAGTGCTTGGATCCTTGGAAATAAAGACTCTACACAGAGAACATGGTCATGAAGGAATGACTGCATGTCTAGCTATTCGCATTCTGTGTTAACGCTGGCTTAGGGGTGCAGATGCAAATGTAAGCATACATGACGATCTTCTGGGAAACCCTTTCACAGACACAACTCCTCTGTGATGTAGTAGTTTAGCGCTGTGCACAGACCTTAGAACGCTCACTCCATGTCCTGCTCAGCTTTGTCACAGAGCTGTGCTCACCCTGGAGTATCTACCGGATGCTGCTTGGCTCCCTCCCTGGGGGCGTAGATGGGGAATGGCCAGAGGAGGAAGGCCCAGCAGCTGACTTCAAAGCCTCCTTAGCACATGCAAGGGACAAACCCGCCTCAGGTGTCTCCACTTGCACCAAAGCCACTTCATGGCTTCCTTCAGAAGATGCTGAGAGCTTTGCTCTCCTTCATCTTCCTCAGCCCTAAGGCTAGGAAGCATCTGAGCCCCAGAGTCTCTCGGACCAGTAGAGCAGCTGCCACTGGATTCCCACCTCCTCTCACTCCGATTCCCTTTCGTCCTTACACAGGATTCCCAAGGCTTCCTTGGCCAGCAAGCCTCTACAGGCTAAACCTGGCCGACTACCTGTCTTTGTAAACGAAAGTTCCATCAGCATTCGGCCATGCTTACTTGCTTCTGGATTAGTTCCCAGGTTCTTCCTCTGTGATCTGGTCCTGCACAGGAGGCTGCTGGGACCCTTGATCTAAACTCATACAGAGCTTCTGGTCTGCTTGGAAGCTGCAACTTAAGCTAGGCTTACCACGACTGTCATCCATTATCCCTTGACTCTCTACTGCTGTTAACAATCCTAAAATTCTCCAACACTCTTGCTGGGTCAGAGTTAGGCACCTCCCTCCTTTAGTGTTCACTATTCTCATCACAATCATGCCTGGAAGTCAGAAGAACCTTAGAATGCCCCTGTCCACACTTCCGTTACACCCAGAGAACCTCCACAAACCACACACATTTCTGGATCCTGTGGGGGTCGGTGTTTCTGTCCTGCTCACTATCTCTCTGTAACGCCTCATGTGCACAGAGTGAGGGTCCACACTATCTGACACCAATGTCCTTGGTGTGGGCGAGGCTCTAACACACTGAACAGTAGCTCCTGCCAAGTATGAAGCAGCCTCTGGCCTGGTTCCCTCTCAGGTCTATACCTCAATCATTGCCAAGCACACAGCATCTCCTAGCTGGTGTCCCCAAGCTTTGTACCCTGATCTTTGCCAAGCTCACAGTACCTATCCTCTGGATGCCGCCCTCCCAGCTCCCTACCCTGACTTCTGTCAAACACTGTACTCCCTGGTTGGTACCCTGTCAGACTCTACACCCTCATCTCTGCCAGACACACAGCATCCGTGGCTAATTTCCCGTTTTCTCCATAGAGGGCACACCAAGGAACCTGCAAACATAGCTGAATCTCACCTGGAATAGGTAGGTACTCCCTGAAGAACACGTGTGGGTGAGCTCACACACTCTCCCTGCCTTCCTGAGGCAAGGACAGCCCATCTCCAGTCAGCTCTGGACCACTCACAGCAATTGGTACTAGTAGTTCGTGTGATGTACTTAGAGCCATTGGTGAACTGTCAATGAGGGAATGCAAACTTCAAGATGAAGAGAGATGGGAGGGAGAGAAGGGAGTGGGTATAGTTAAAGGGAGGATTTGGAGTGAGTCTAAGCACTTTGATGCATTCTGGGGCCAGACTGTGTAGTAATGAGGAGTGGTGGGCTGCTTGTCGTCCTGGCCCCCAGCTAGCTTATACCCGAAATAATCACATGGAGATCTGTATTAATTAAATTGCTGCCTGGCCCTTTATCTCCAGCCCCTTATTGGCTAACTCTCACATACTGATGTAAACCATTTCTAATAATCTGTATTGCCACTTGACTGTGGCTTACTGGCATGAGTCTAACCAGCGTCCGTCTGGGAGAGGAGAGCCATGGCGTCTGCCACACTTCCCTTCTTCCCAGAATTCTGTTCTGTCTTCTCCACCCACCTAAAAGATGGCCTATCAAAAGGCCAAGGCAGCTTCTTTATTTAACCCATGAAAGTAACACATAGACAGAAGACCCTCCTACACCAAGACTGCATTCCCAGTAGAGTCTTAGTGTTTTCAGTTGACTTCATGCATTCTCAAAAGGCCACAGCCTTGGAGTTCTAAACTCAGATTGACTGAGCACAGGCTGCAGCATGGCAAGAACATTTCTGAGTTTTGATTAAGTGCTTACTACCCACCTCTCTGTTTGGATTAAAACTTGAACAGTTAAGAACTGACGGTCTGAGTCACATTCAAGCACAGAAGGGTAGTTTCAGTTCCACCCAGAGTCCAAGAGTCAACATGGATTCATGAACCCAAGACCTGTCTGCATGAGTCATAAAGACTTAGTAATATCTCCCCATCCCATGCGATGGGGCCAAATTAATTTAAAATATTGCACGGTTTCAGATGGCCCTTGGCCTGTCATCTCTCCTCTCCTGAGCATTGTTTTGTTGGTTTGGCACAGAGACCACCAGAAGGTCAAAGCACCAAGATCATACTTGCCAAGTCCCACTAACTGCCTGGAGGATGACCGTGAGGTGAGCCAAAAAAACCTCCTCAACTCCTCCAACAGACGTGGCCCTCTGCCGACAAGCACAAAGTCTCCAAGAGAAAGGCAATGTCATAGAAAACAGACAGGAGTTGTAGAGGAGTGTGAGCGTGTCTCAACCACGGGGCTTGCTCAGCAAAGTGCCTGCTGCACAAGCGTGAGGACCTGAGGTTGATCCAAGTGTGCCTGTCAACGCTATGTACAGCACTTCGCATCTGGAATCCCAGAACTGGGGAGGCCCAGAGAGCAGGATCCCTGGGCCTCCTTGGTCAGTCAGTCTAGTCCAATCAGAACATCCCAGGTCCAGGGAGGGGCCCCTTCTCAAAAAAATGGCAGAGAGCAACAAAAGTGAGGTTGACCTGTGGTCTCCCAATGCACACATATATACGTGAACTCTCTTTCTCTCTTTCTCTCTTTCTCTCTCTCTCTCTCTCTCTCTCTCTCTCTCTCTCTCTCTTTTTTTGTGTGTGTGTGTGTGTGTGTGTGTTTGTGTATGTGTCACAAAGAATAACTCCCAGGCTCCCATAGGCCCTTTTCCCTACTTTAAGATTGGATGTTTTCCTGCTAAATTGCATATGACTAAACAAACTTCAAAAATTTTTTCTCAAAAAAAAAATCAAACCAGAATTGAGGGTGGAGCTGGATCTGGAGTTTGTCAAAATATAGTTGTCCTGCTTGTTATTTTCATTAAATATTTTACCATGTAAAATGAGATAAAAAACACAAATGAGAAACGAGTGACTTGACCAATAATGAAGTAATTCTTAAGATGATTAAAAAAAAAGAAGAGAGAGAGAGCGCCTGGGTGAGAGCTTGCTCCATCAATGAAGTACCTGTAAGGACTTGTGTTCAATCTCCATTATCCACAGTACGGGGGGAAAAAAGGTTTCATGGTGACCCCATTTGTAATCCCAGTGCTGAGTGAGTGGAGACAAGTGGATTCCTGGGGCTCACTGGCCAGCCAGCCTCTCCTACTTGGTGAACTCCAGGTCTGTGAGGAATCCTGTTTTAAAAACCAAGGTGAATGTCATCTGAGGAGTGATACTTGAGGTTTGACTTCTGGCTTCCACATGCATACTGGTGCAGGGGTATCCAGATCCACATAGGTACCTGCACACAGTCACATATGTGAAATGAATCAAACACTTGGCCTAGAGGCCTAGCACCAGGATGGCCCTGAGGTAACAGCCTGCCTCCTCTTCTTACCTTAGTGCCTGTCCTGAGGCCAAGGCCAAGAGCTGCATCTATACAGTTTGACATTGTAATCTTCAGCCTTGTCGTCGACACTGGCTGGATAGCACCTGCTGGCGTGACCATGGTGGTAACTGGCAGTGTTTACTTGGTCTTTATCTTGTCCTTCAGACACGTTGTTCCTGTCTCCCGAAATGTTGTTTGTTCATGAGATCTCACTGATAACAGACACAGAGAAGAGGCCTGCCTCCACCTCCCGAGAGCTGGGATTGCCCCATACCTTGACGAGGTTCTGGGGATCACACTCGGGGCTTCATGCATGCTGGACAAACACTCTAACAACAGAGAGACAATCCCAGCCTGGAAAAACCCTCACCCAATGACAGCATCAAGCTCTCCTTGTTCTCCATCTTCCTGCTGGTCTATCCTACACTGCCACGGGATCTGAGATGTAGTTACAGACCTCTGATTTTTCTAACCCAGTTTATCAATAAAGGCATAGGCTCATCTTTTCTCTTTACTGTTTAACACTCGTTTCTGTCCACAGCCCAGGCTGTGTCTCCCAGTGTCTGCTTCCACTTCCTCAGGTGTTAGTTGGAAGAGCTTTCAATTTTCTTAGAAGAGATCTAAATAAAGAGTCATTTTCCTTATAATTGACATTAACATGTAGCATCAAGGAGAGGGAGGATGGTTGCTAAGCACCTCTGCCACCGTGCATCCTCCTAAACTTAAGAATAGTCGAGAACAAGGGAGAAGTAAGGTTTATGGGCCAGCCCTCCAAGCTGGGGAGGGTTAAATATGACTCTGCATAAAGAAGAGCAGAAGTAGAATCATTTCTCATTCAATTGTGTGCAGGTAGGGAGAGCCACGCAGATCAGCAGAGGCGTGCCTTCAAGTGAGATCTTTGTGCTCATTTCAACAGCCAGGAGTGGGTTCTTGAGAGGCCACTCATGGCAGGTGTGAAGGTCTTATTGACATGCGCTCTTTGAAAGAGTTCAAAGCACAGATGGGAATTTGAAAGGTATTATTTTAAGAACCCGCTTTGTGAATTCTTGATATGCGGCATTTGGTGGTGGGCATAGCTGGTCAATGGGGAAGCAGGCTGAGCAGAAGGGGTCCTTGGGGAGGAGCCAGCATGTGCCAGAGCCTGTCCCCTCCAGGCACAGATGCTGAAGAGGCAGAGGGGGTCCCCTAGGGAAGGTAGGTGAAGAGAGATTGAGGGGGACAAGCTACTTTGGAGGTGGGGTACAGTGGTGGGAAGACAGGGTTGGCTCTCTGCAGAGCTGGGCTGGCAGGGCACAGGCAGGGCTGGGAGGAACCAGCAAGGGCACTCATGCCAGAGAGGAGACTCAGCAGAGTTTGTAGCTAACGGCCAAGCCCCAACAGCCTAACTCAGGTCACCACGAACTCCTGTTAAGGCTGAGACCTCCTCTTGGTCATCATACTTCAAAACCTAGTACATTCTGAAAGTCAGCAAACTGAATGATTAGATAGTATGTATAACTAATATTATGATAGACATCTAATCCCATTCATTGTGTAAATATAGCGTGTGGCTAGATCTCAGAGTGTTCTGGAAATCTTCCCGTGACATACCAGGACAGGTATGCCACAGCTCTTCCCACATACCATTTCCCCAGCCGTGGCACTCAGTTTCCACACCCAGGATGTAGTTCCCTCCTCCGGAGCCTGCCATGGTTTCTCCAGACGACTCATGCTCGGAGTTTTGCTTTCTGCAAATCCAGGCAAAGCCACTACGATCTCTTAGCATCCGTATAGGAGGAAAACTTTAGGGCTGTTTACCTGGGGCCCCGAGCAGTTCTCTATGAAAAGCTCTGTGCCAAAGAAACATTTCTATGTCTGTGCAAAACTTGGACACGGGGGTGTCTAGTTTCCACCTCAAGGCTCCCTTGAGATGTCCCTCCGACCCTTGCACATGTTCATCAAGTGTGACCTGACACTCAGATGGCTAAGCTGGTTCCACGTCTTGGCAACGGTGAATAGGACAGTCGATGTCTGTAGAGTGCTGGCTTACAGTCCCTCTGGAGCATGCCGAGGAGTGGGGCGGCGGGTCACATGGCAGTTCTCTTTTTAACCTTGTGAGTGCCATACTAACGCTAGCAGCCTGCGCTCCCCCAACAGAGCATCAGGTCCCCCCTCTCTTCAGCCTCACCAGCATTCAGTGCCATTTGTTTTCTTGATGAGAGACATCCTGACTTTGTTAAAATGGAATCCAAAAGTAGTTTCAATTTGCATTTGGATTTGTGTGTGTGTGTGTGTGTGTGTGTGTGTGTGTTTTAGAATTATCTCTTCAGCTCAGTGGTCTACTTCTTGATTGGCAGTTTAGGCTTTTGCATGTGTGTTTAGTTTTCACATTCCTCTACATAGTCTAGATATTAGCCTTTGTCTGGAGTGTATCTGGCAAGGCTTCCGCCCATTCTGTAGGCTGCTGTGCCCTCTCTTGATAAGTTTCTTTCTCTGGGTAGATGCTTCTTAATTTCATAATAACCCTAACTGTCTGAGCTATTGGGGGATCTGATTGGAATGTTCTTGTCTGCACCTACATCAGAAAATGTCATAAGGTGGAAGGGGGGCAAGGAAAGGGCAGAGAGAAGCACAGATGTACAGGAAGATAAACTGAGCATGTGCGGGCACCCCTCAAGGGAAGCACATTACTCTGTATGCTAACTAAACAATAAAGAGAAAAAGACTGAGATCTGAAGACAGAACAGATCCCATGAAAGACATCCAAACCAGGTGAGGTTCTGGGCTGTGCAAGAGGAAAGTTCATCTCTCTCCTATGCAAGCCTCCCACACATTCCTTCACAGCCCAAGGCCCCCATGAGCTAGAATGCCTTGCTTCTTCACTGATCCCAGAAGGAAGTGGAGCTGATGGGTACTACATAGGACTCATCGTTGATTGGCTAGGGTAAATAAAGGCTCCCCAGAACCTTCGTTTCCTTGCCAAGCTTGATTTATGCGCCAACCCAACAATAAAAATGCGGCAAGGGGCGGAAACCGTAAGAACACTTTGGCTTTCGACACTAGGTGAAGTGGTCTAGATAGCTGTCACTAACACCAAGGGGTTTATTAATAGGCAAAAATTAATTGTATGTAGGCTGAATTAATGAGATGGAAAAACATGCATATTTCAGCTAATACAGAGGGGACCGGCCTCTGCCTAGCACTGGTAATGAAGTGTCTGGGCCATGAGATGTGGCACGGAGCAGCTACCGGCAAGCTGGGGTCCTTTTGTGATCACGGGGGCTGAAGGTACTGTTAAAAAAAAAATACACCGTGAAATGTAAACATCAGGCAACTGTTTTGAGCACAAAGTTGACCCCCGACGCATCTTCTGCAGGCTGCCATCTACGGATTTATAAATAAATGATTAGATGTAAAACCTCAGGAGGATTTTCCTTTTCCACAGCAATTACAGGAGCAGGTTATTACCATTCAAGTGGGCTCCAGTGAAAGTTCTTGACTGGCAGGAATCACTCTCCGCTGTCCTTCTGCCATAAGTCACCATGACAAGAAATCCAATGCTCGCATGTACGGTGAACACTCTAACAAGCCGAGTCAATATGCGCCGAATGGACACATCCTTGAGTTAAAATATATTACTGTCAATAAGCGGCGGAATTAAGAAAGCACAAGTTTCAAATGTGATCACTGTCAGGAGGACTCTCCACACTCGGTGCCGAGGGTGGCCTGCATATGCAGTCTGAGGGTCACGTAGGTGTTTACGTTTGGCTGCTCTGAGCCAAATCTTTAAGCCATTTAGGCGCAACTCATTTAAGCATATTTAAGTAATGAGGCTAATCATACAGTCACCAAAGACACAGTAGCAAACTTGGAGTACAGTTTCCTAGTCTCAGAGTTTCTTTTCCTCTTGAACTGCAACAAGAAACCATCCCCCTCCCTCTGACAAAAAAGTCTGCTTTTATGACAAGATGCATGACTGTGAGCTACCATGGGGGTGCTGGCTACTGAACTTGGGTCCTCCTTAAGAGCAGCAAGGTGCTTTTGACCACTGAGCCATTTCTCCATCACCTCACCCCTCTTTTTAAGAATGGAATGGCATGTGGGAAGAAGGAATTCTCAAAGATCAATGTATTCAGAGGTTATTTAGGAGACATAAGAAAACACCATAAAAAAATGAGATCCCCAGGTCTGACATTCTGCTTCCCTAAATACAAGTTCTGGCAGCTTCATAGCATGTTGGCTAAACCAGGAAGCTTACATGGGCATACCACAGGTAAATAAACAATATATCTGATTAAAATTTGTGTTTGCTGAAACATTATGCCCCCCCATGAGATTTTATTATACTCTAGGTTCATATATACATAACCCCAGTAGAATACTGAACTGTTCAGTCTAAATAGTCCCGTTCTCTCACTGTTCCCGGGGCTTCTGTCTCTCTACCCCAGTCGCTGCAAACCACCCACCTACCTCTTCTCCGTCACCACACACTTGTTAGCGTGCATGTTTGGCATAAATTAAGTCATGACTGGCACCCCTCTCACAGTATAACGCAGGTGACAGTTTAGCATGTACCAGTGGTTCAATGCTTTTTATTGTGCCTTTAAAAGCATTATGCCTTTGCTTCTAGGCTATCATAAGACCAAAGGCGCAGAATCACAGGGAGTTGGGAAAGTTCATGCCATAAGGAAGAACCACCTGTTCTTTGGGGTAGCTCTGTAAAGTCACAAAGATGCTATGGTTTGTATGTCCCTATTAACCACGTTTAATCTTCTTTGTTGAGGTGTCTGTTCAAATAATTTTGCTTAATTTTTTTTTATTGCAAACCTTATATTCTTACTGCCGAGTTTCAAGCATTTGTTGGCTCTTCTGGATACAAGTCTTTAGAATCTAAAGTTTAGATGGATATGGGATTTCAAGGCATCTTGTTCAGTCTCTGGGGTCTATGATCACCTTCTGTCTTCTGTGTAGGGTCTACTGTGGGCAAAGTTTAGGAAGAGTTGGTTTTTGTTTTCTACTCTTTGAAGTAATGGAGTTTGACTATCCTTGCAGACTCTCATTGTGGCAAATGTCCAGGATGGCTAGCATTCCTCTGTCTGGAATGGTTACTTCTGCCATCTGATACCTGCCCTGTCAGATAACCTGGGACTTCTTCAGGACGTTCTGTCTCCACAGGGCCAGGGGCTTGACAAACCTCTGTGGTCTTCCAGGGAAACCAGATTTCAGGAAGAATTCTCTTCTTGTCATAATGTCATTTAAAAGACGATTCATATGACCAGTTCACAGGAGTATGCACAACACTGGTCTTGCACGTCTGTCAAGAAAATGTTGATGTGTAGCTGTGGTGCACAAGTATGGGGGCACAGCTGGCCCTGTACTGATAAACATCTGGTCTTCATGGTGATCACCCCCAGGGTGGAGACAGCAGGGAGTGCTCAATCCTGACCCCCATAACTGCACAAAGCAGGTGAAACAGAGCCTAGGGTAGAAATTTGGTGTCAAGAACCGCCATCAACATCCCAGTTACCCACACTTCCCTGTTAGTCACCTGGCATCAGTGGGGACCCTCCAGATAATCCAATGGAAGAATCAGGCAACAAACCCAGGAAACAGTAGTACTTTCATGTAGGAGGACACCCCGGGTGGGGACCCAGGTTCCTGCACTGGTGAGTGAAGGTCACAGGTGCCTTACACGTATGTGTATGTATGCGCATGTGTATGTGTGTGTGCATGTGTGTATGTGTCTATGTGCATGCATGTGTGTGAGAGATCTCATGGGCTTGGTTGAGAGAGTTTGAGGGGAAAAAGACAGGACATTTCAGATTCAGGACAGAATGTCAGTAGTTCAAAGAAGGCCAAGTTCAGAGGCACTGAGGAGAGCCTACTTACTTTGGTGGAGTCCTGTGGCAAAAGGCCATGGAACACCTTAGAGAGTTGGGATTTCCCTATAAAATGGTGTGTGTGTGGGGGGGGGTAAGAATTAAAAAAATGAAAAGAAGAAAGTTCAAAAGTTAAAGCAGGAGAAACAATCAGGCATACAGGTCAGGCAAAAGATCACAGTGCCCCTCACAGGCTGATGTCTTTATTTCTTAGCAGAATCACCATGTATTTGTACCCAGAAACAACCCCCACGTCACCTACAACCAGACACAACTCCCAGCCTCACCTGCACCCAGAATCAACCCCCAGCCTCACCTAGGGAAAATGCTTGTTCCTACGCCCAAGCTGGAGGACAGTCTGCAGATAACTGCTGGGAAAAGCACAGAAGAGTGTGTGGCCACCGAGCTGCCTTCCTAATTGACCACTAACCCTGTCTGAAGGGTCCAGAGAGATGCCTCATTGGCAACCTCCCCATGCCTGCCACTGGTGCTGGGAACAAAACTTTTCCACACAGCTGCCCAAGGTGGCCTCTTTAGTCTGGCCAGCAGAGGAAACTATGGGAACAAGTCCCCTTTTTAGCACCCTGCTCTTGTTCCTGCTTGCTGTGACAGGGTGTCTGTATGCGCAAGGGACAGGAAATACTGATGCATTGAGGGGGATGTTCCTCTCCTCCAGTCTTGGCTGGGGGAAACCTAACACAACTAGCCCATTGCTGGTTCCCACAGAATATTTGTAGGTCCTATTGCTGACTAAGTCTGGCTGGTGGGCAGTAGGATTTAGCTGGATTGTCTTGGTTCCACGCAGCTCGCACACACAATCCACCAACCTTAATGACTGAGCTGGGCCACATGGGGAGAGGAGGAGGAAAAGGAAGAGAGGAGGGGGGACCAGGTATAGCAGCCAAGAAGGCAAAGGGACAAAAATGGTGGGCAACCAAAATGTCTGGATTATTTAGGAAAGGGCCTCTGGGAGGAGCTAGCGAGTTCAGGGTAGGGGTGGGGTACACCAGCCATATCCAGTAACAGGCAGGGGCTGAGGGATGCTGGGAGAACCTGGCTGCCAGATCCAGCTTTGATGTTAAATAGGCACCTCAGCCTTGTCCCGGGTTTGAAACTTACCACTACCTTTGTATGGACATGTGATGAGCCAGCTTCCTACTCCTGCCATTTAAAACACTGTCCCCTGCTACGCCATCTCTATCCACCGTTACGCACTCTGTCCTGAAGTCATAAGCCAACGTAAACCCCTTTCTTCCTTAAGTTGCTTCTTGTCATGACATTTTATCACAGCAACAGAACAGTAAATAAATGCAGGTTTGATTCTTATGCCTGACCGTTTCCTGTCAATACTGAGGGAGAGCATTACAGGGTTGCACATCCTCGGGGCGCCAATACTGGAAAGGCGAAGACAATCTTTCATTTGGGGATGAAAACAGTGTTGATGTATTTGCTGAGCACAACAGCCACCAGCAACAAAACCTATCAAAGTACATCCCAACTCTGCACTCCCAGGACATTCTGTGGCTCCATTCGCATGGACAGTACTTAGAAGGTTATGCCTTAGAAATGTTTGGTCATAATTAGGTCAAGTTCTACAAAAAGACACCCACAATTCTCAAAACCCACAGGCCTCTAAAGTCACATATGATGTCTACAACATTTCGGGTGGAAAGGGGTCTGTTGTCATGACGCAGTTTGAGATGCTATGATACAATGACGCGCTACCCTCTGATCCATTCCAAGTCCCCAAAGGTCTTCTGGGTGGGTGAAGGGTTTGCTACAAGATTTGGTTGACGTTGCCTGTTCTTTTTTATACTGGAGATTGACCCTGGGTCTTGTGCGTACAAGAAGATGACTCTACCATCAAGTTCAGGCTTCAGTTCTCTCTCTCTCTCTCTCTCTCTCTCTCTCTCTCTCTCTCTCTCTCTCTCTCATTTTGAGACAAGGTCTTACTAAGTTGCCCAGGTTGGTCTGGAATTTACAGTCCCCACATCCCAGCTTCCTGTGGACCTGTGATCACAGGTCCACACCAGTAGGCCTGGATCTGCCCTAGTTCAACCTCATCAATCCAGACTTCCCAAACTGCTATGCTTTACAATTCCCAAAGCAAAGTGAGGTTTCTTAAAGTTTGGGAAATAGATAAACCAAAGGGTAAAATTTAACCAGTAGGTTTTCTACACACACACACACACACACACACACACACACACACACACACAATCAATCCAAATGGATGACTGGTGAGATTAAACCTAACAACATTTCCTTTGCACTAAGGAAGTTGCATTTCATTTTAACAATCGTCAATTGTGGCTTTGGGTCAAATGCATTAAGCCTTATTTATATGTAAATAGTACACAAAATATGGTGGATCTATTGTTTTACCACACAAGTGACATTAAAGCAATAGGCAGTGGATTCCCTTTAGGCCCTGAACATTTGACTACATTTTTACAAACGTTTTAGGTTTTGAGATAAATAATTCAGTTTATCTCCTGGTAGCTCAATTGTCAAGTAGATGTCTTGGAAAGATGTTTATTTGGTATGTGGAATGTCTTTTAACTGGAGGTCACATTTGGTCTATCATGAGGATGATCAGCTGAATAAGAGTGGCCGAGCATTGACACCATGCTGGCTCCTATAAATCACATGCTTGGGGCACGTGTTCCTGCTTACAGAGGGAGCTGGCCAGGCAGCACTGCCTTCTAGAAGCATCCTCTGATAGCTGCCCTCTCAGGCTATCACATCTACAGGAATTAAAAGCAAAGGGAAGGCCAGGGCAGTGGCTTCATTTTGAACCTTGCAATAAGGCAGGTCTCTAAATAGTAACCTGAAGCCCTTTCTTCCCGCTAGAATTAGAAGTAATGGCTTGCCTTGTGGAGCTGCGGATATGTTCTTTCCTTCTACCTCCTTTGAATTTTACACCTACCTCCCTGAAACGAGTGTTTCAGCCCATAATGAAGGGGGACACAAGGCACCTTCATGGTTAAGGCAGGCTCAGTATTCACAGCCTGTCAAGATTGCTTTATGAATTCACAAAATCTGATGTTGAAATTCCAATAATGACCTGCAGGCACCAAAAGAATCTGCATTTAACACAGGTCCTCTTAGGTGCACCATGGCCCCATTCAGAGAAATGGAGATGAGAGACGGTCTCAGAGCCTCACAGATGGCTACTCTCTGCAGTCCAGAGGCACAGACAAATGGCGATTTGTTGGTTCCCAGCTTAGAAACTGGGTGGACAGAGCATGTGATGACGGAGGCCATACCTAGTCAACGCAGAAGAAAAGATCATCTAAGCAGCAGAGTCGGGGATGGAGTGCGGAGCACTAGCCTAGCAGGCTGAGACTCCAGCAACGGCATTGTGAGAAAAACATGGCAAGCATCAGAAACAAAGTTGGACTCCGAGGACCAGGCACAGAGAAACTGCCACTAAACCCAAACAAAAGCACATTAGCTCAGTTTGTACGAACACACAAGTCTCATGTCAAGTGACCCCACTTGTCTGTGGTACGAAGGCCTGCTTTCTACAGTGCCTGCTTCTCATGACAAAGGCTGCCAAATCAGCCATCCATCTCCCCTCAGGTTGCCATCACTAACTTACTGACGACAGTTTTCAGGTCCTGACTTAGCTATTTGGGAAATGGCGACCACTGTAGACTAACCCACATAAGATTAACGGCTCTGGTTTTTTTCAGTAAACCACTGATCCAGGTTAGCTTTCTTGGTCACTCTGACACAGCCTAGAGTCATCTGAGAGGAGAAGCCTCGGTTGGGCAACTGCCTGCTTCAGATTGGTCTGTGGGCATGTTTGTGGAGGACTGTCTTGATAACTGATAGAGAAAGGTCCACTCTAGGCGGGTGGTCCTGGGCTGTATACAAATGCTAGCTAAGGAGCTGGAGGGATGGCTCGGCAGTTCAGAGCGCTTGCTGTTCTTTCAGAGGACCCAGGTTCTGTTCACGGCACCCACATCAAATGTCTCACAACCACCTGTAACTCCAGTTCCAGAGTATCTGACACCTTCAGGCCTCTGAGGACATCTGCACATACGGGCATCACATATCACATAAACTCATACAGACGTACACATACATACACACATGCATATAAACATGCGACATACCACACAAAGCAAAAGACATAAATACATAAATCTAAACATACGGTAGCTGGTAAGCAGTCTTCCTCCATGGTGTCTGCTTCAAGTTCCCACCTGAGCTCCTGTCCTGACTCCTCCCAGTGATGGACTGACCTGAAAGTGTGACACATAAGCCCTCTCCTCCCCCTAAGTTGCTTCCGGTTAGCGTGTTTGCCTCAGTGCTACATCCTATATGAAATGCATCCACCCCACTCAAATACTGAAGGAAACAATCATTTTACTTCCACAATCTTAATTTAATGCGTCTGTTTGCATATTTACCAAGAAACCCCCAATGAGACAGAAGATTTCATTTCCTCGTGCGCTCTTTCCTTCAGAATGGTCTTTCACGATAATGTCTTTATTTAAAAGAATCAATTCATCAATTTAAAAGTGATTATAATTATCAAATGGTTCCTTTCCTTATTAAATAGACGAACTCCAGCTGCAGGCTCAGCCTGGTAACAGAGCCTGAAGCCACCACATCCCCCTCTCGAGTTATCATCTGGTGGATGTGAGCCCCGAGTTATCATCTGGTGGATGTGAGCCCCGAGTTATCATCTGGTGGATGTGAGCCCCTTCCACACAAACCTTCACACAGAGCTGTCTGATGCCACCACATCCCCCTCCCGAATTATCATCTTGTGGATGTGAGCCCCTTCCACACAAACCTTCACACAGAGCAGCGCTGAAGAGAGAGGCCAGCTGCTCTTGCTTGTTCTGTGTGGGAGAACCCCCCTCCAGCTATCCCTCCACAGAAGATCATGTCTCAATGAAGTCTGAGGATAGGCGCTTGGGGCCAGGGCCACTAATGCCAAATTCAGTTAGGCAGCTCCTCAGGAACTCATGTTCTATGTCTGCAGCTGGAGCAGGACAGCCCATCACTAAGGACGCACGGCAAGAGGTGCCGGCAGGGTAAAAAGGAAAAGCCAGTGAGGACAATGGATTGATTGACACATGGCCCTTTCCTGGCAAAGGGCCACTGTCCCAATGGTTCTCACCAAGAAGCCTCACCCTGTCTCCTGCCTGGGCTAAGACTAGGTGGGCTTTCCGGGAGGTCAGTGGGAGACCCTGCGGCAAGTGGTCTGCAGGAAGCCAAACTGGTGATGCCAGGGAGGAGGCACAGGCTACTGAATAGAGGCTGAATAGAGGTGAGGGACTATGTTGATAGCATATAGCTGAGCAGCGATAGGCATCCAGGTACCGCTCTAAACCATGTGACACAGAAGCTATGACTCACTATGCATCTTTGAAATTAGTCAGTGTGGACCACATACTTTAAGGATTAGTAACCTCAGAATCACCATGAAAAGCAGTTCAGTAGTTAATGGATTGGGTGATTTTGGTTCCAAAGCAACATGCATTTATGTCTTAATTCTTGAACTTGATTTATCAAAAACATAATAGAGACAGCTTCCTACATGTTGGAGACATTTCCCTCCACCAACTTTCACTTAGATTTACAATATGAATTTTATTCAATAAAAACCTACTCAGCTACATTCAATGTCACACAAAGCCGGATGGTATGTGTGAATACTGGCATTCAAAACATTCCTACTGCCCCTCCCCAAACTTCCACAACCCACTGTTTCGGGCCAAGAGAACCTGCAAACCCATTTCGTCATGGAGATGATTTAGAACAGGACCAGTGGGATGCAGTGCCCACCCCCACTCCCTAACCCTGCAGGAAGCCCTGGGCAGAGGGCGGATGGCAGCCTCGGGTGCAGGTGCTCCACACCCACTGGGCTGCCTTGCCTGAGTGTGCAAACCATCATAGCACACCATGCCAACACTGGACTAACGTACGGCAAACTGCAACACGTAGGATAAACCCCAGAAGGGGTGGGCTCTGGGCATGTACTATTTCTAAATACAATGCAGTTCACTGTACACTTACATAATTTAACTTCCAGAAATGAGTGTGTCTGACCACAGGTTCGTAAAATTATTGTTTTTAATTTAAAAAAGCAATGAACTATTTTGAGCCCCTCTGGGGGGCACTGGTTTGCTACTGGTCAACACCTTGAGTCACCAAGAGGTTAGAAGTTAGAAGGATGGAAAGCTATGAGTGGCAAAGCTCTTGACTGCTGGCAGTGTTCAGCCTTTCACAGCTGGTTATGCCAAGGTACAGTAAAATACAACTTCCCCAGATAGACACCTTGGTGAGTAGAGATCTGTGTTCCACTGCACTACACCTAAAGCAATAAAGACACTGACCCCATGACTTCCAATGATTTTATCCATTGCATAAAAGTTCCTGCACATATGTGCCTAACTGTTCATAATACATCCTCATTCACCTGTCTGTGTCTGTAGGATCTGTACTGATTGCCCTTTTCAGTAGCAGTTTGGGTGGTTTGTGGATATTTGCTTCAACAGTCTAGTGGAGTTGTTGACAAGAATGAAGAAAGAAATATAGGCTGGATGTTTTGCCAAAATGTCATTCTAAGCTACTGGGACTGGAAAAGGCTGAGGATGAGAAATGGTTCTGTGTTAAAGACATACAATGACTAAAGCACATGGCATTTACAATAGGTAACATTGACTTCCATCATGTAGGTCACCACAAATCCAAGGAAATGTATATAAAACCTCTGTAGAGAAAACTGAATTCTAGAGTGATGGAGGAAGGTCATTGACTAATAAAGAAACTGGCTTGGCCCATTTTATTGGTTAGAACATAGGTGGGTGGAGTAAAAAGAAGAGAATGCTGGGAGGAAGAGGAAGTGAGGTCAGAAGTAATGCAGCTCCTCTCAGAGCCAGACACCTCAGACAGAGAGGCATGCTCCGCTCTCCCAGGCAGATGCACGCAATGAAGCTCCTCCGACCCAGGATGGACGTAGGCTAGAATCTTCCCGGTAAGCGCACCTTGGGGTGCTTACACAGATGATCAGAAATGGGCTAAATTAATATGTGAGAATTAGCCTAGAAGAGGCTAGATAGAAATGGGTCAAGCAGTGTTTAAATGAATACAGTTTGTGTGTTGTTATTTCGGGCATGAGCTAGCAGGCGGCTGGGGTGCTGGGGACGCAGCCCCGCCGCTCCTAATTTCAACACTAGAGAGTGGTCAATGCCTCAAAGGAGAAAGCCACTCAACACAGTCAGAGATATGGTGATGTCATGTCAGTACTTCTCAAACCAACCTACACTGTCCATCAAATCGTAATTAAAGAAAAAAATTATTTCAGGGCTGAAGAGATGGCCTAGAGATCAAGAGCACACGCTGCTTGTTTGGTTTCCAGACCCTATGTTGGGTGATCATGACCACCTCTGTAACTCTGGCTTCAAGGGATCTGATGCCCTCTTCTGGCCTCCACAGGTACTGCACTCACATACTGCCCCTCCACCCTACCATACACACATAAAATAAACCTCAAAGAATTATTATAGTATACGATAAACTGGCATATGAAAGGTTTATGTTATCAGGAATACCTGACCGAGAACAACGAGAGCATTTCCAGAAGAGCGAGCAAGGCGTTTTCTTTGTTTCGCATGAAAATCTGCTGTAGAGTGATGGTCATCTAAGACCCCGTGGCTTGGCAAAAGAATAAAACAGGCAAATCAGATGGACTAAGGTCACCCACTGTCTGTGGGATTCAGGGCGGAGTGGTTGCTGCATAGATGAAGAGGCAAAAAAGGAACATCTTAACACATAAACATGTCCCTTTCTAGATGGCCTGGACCTAAAATAGACAGACACATTGTAGCTCTAGTCCTGAGAGAGAAAAATCTCACCTCTAACTAAGCAGACCACGGAAGCCTGTAGGCCACCAACCTCCAGAAGCTAAGGATGGCTTTACAGTCCTAAAGTCTGTGTTACAAGAGTGAAATGGACACGGAAGAGAAGATCTGAGGTCCACAAAATTAAAGATAATTAGAGGAAAAAGTTTGCCGATACATGTCCAAGAAAATGACTAGAATCTTCCTTGCAGTTAGGGGAAACAGCACCTCAAAACGCAGACATGCACTAATCATAAACAAAATCCAACCACCTAACACTGCCAGTTTCTGTCCTATGACACAAAGAAGCCAAGGCAAGCCAGTGAGCACAAGGAATTCCCAGCCCTCACAAGCAGCAAAGGGCTCGCGCTCTCCGTAAGTCATCAAGTAAAAGCTATTTCGTTAGGAACAAGGACGAACGAGCTGCACTAGAACAAATGCCATAAGTACACGTTCAGGGTCTTCATCACCAGAGACATGCAAACCAAAGCCATAGTGACAAAAAGAGCACAAGCACACGAAGGACGAAGTTAAACCGCTTATGACACCCGAGGCCAGCATCGTTGTGGAGCCATGAGGACCTTCAGGTACCGATGCTGACAGGACCGTTAGTATTTCAATCAACTAAGGTGGCAGTGCTACTGGGAGGTGTAGACACCTTAGAAGGAAGGACAAGTAGGAGGAAGCGGGTCCCTGGGGCATGCCTTGGAGGGGATATTTTGTCCCTGGCTCTCTGGGGCCTTATTTGCTCCCTGACTGTCATAAAGTGAGCAGCTCTGCTCCCACCACAACCTCCTGGCCATGCTATTCTGCCCCAACACAACCAACACCATGCAACCGTGGGCTGAATCCTTTCCAACAAGCCTGTGGACACCTTTCCTCCTGAGCTGACTCTGCGCGAGGAGTCTTCTCACAGCGATGTAAAGGTGACAATGGAAAGTGGTCAGTGTCTGTGGATTCTAGGGTGAAAGGTCTGGCCAGATGCTTCACCCATTTTAGAAGCTGACTCCTCTGGAGTTGGGGACTTCTATTTTACTGTAAGATTCTGCACTAGTATCCACAATATTTACCATGTAAGATGAATATTTATTTTTATTTTTAACGTGTAGCATCTTTATCAGGCTTAAGTTTCAATGATACGCATTATACATAGTTCATGAAATCATTAGGTTCTCTTTTTTGCTTGTGTTTAAACAATTCATGCAGCATTAGGACTTTTTTGTCAGGCAGGTTTAATAAAATTCCCTCATGCAAACAATTGGGCCCAGACCATTTTGTAAGGTAGTTCCTTGAAAACGCTCCCTATTTCTCCCACGTAAATTGGTTTATTCAAGTTTGCTGTCTCTACTGGGGTTAATTTTAGTAAAACTGATTCTTTCCTAATTATGCACTTCAAATGTGTTTCAATATTTATTTGCAAATTAGTCTCTTGTGCTTTTAAAACCTTCTTCTGTATCCTATTTATTTTCTTGTTATTATTCCTGTTTTGTATATTTGTGTTTTTTTTTTCTCCTGGAATAAAGTAGCTAATAATTTGCCTCTTTTTTTCAAGAAAACTGGAATTTGGTTTATTGACTTAATAAATGATTTTTCCCTTCTTTACCTCAGCTGGCCTCCTGTTCCTGCCACCGTGCCTTCCCAGCCTTCTGACATCCCTTCTCCACCTCGATGGAAGATCCACCCCCTGGCACCATGAGCTAGACCAAGCTCCACCTTCTTTTTAAACCACTTCTTTCCAGGTGTTTGGTCAAAGCAGTGATAAAAAGTAACTCCTATACTACTCAAACGGTTCAGGTAACATCTGACCGCAAAAAGTGTCACTAGAGTGTGACCCAAGGACCAAAAAGAAATGCTATTATAAGAGTGCTAGACAGGAGGTCACAGTCACCACTGAGAGCAAAGAGCAGAACCTGGTAATAGCAAAGAAAAGGGGAAGCCACACTTGTTAGTTCTCAGAGACCTACAGAATGTGCTGTGGCTTCCATATGAAGTGACCCCCTCTCCCAAGGTCATGGCCCGGAGGTTTAGTTGTGGTTGGTGGTGTTTCTGAGGATCTGTTCAGTTCATGGATGCCTCGGTTCCTTGATGAATTCATCCTGAATGGGCCACGGGGAGGTGGAGCTGGACGCAGAAAGGAGGTCATGCCGCATGTTTCTGAAGGGTATAGGTATCCTGGTCTAGCACTCCCTGCTTCCTGGCCGCCATGAGGTAAGCGGCTTTGTTCTACGCCACTCTTCCTCCCAGATGCCCTTGCTGCCTTCCCACGGGTCTGAACACTGGAGCCAGCAGCCATGGACTGAGACCTCAGAATCACAAATCTGCCCTCCTTCAGTTTCCATCAGTTTCTTTATCACACAGAAGAGCTGACATAGAAAGCAGACCAAGATTTCACATCACATGACTGCTGGCTTTATCAGCCACTCTTTGCTGCTGCGGTAAAACAGCCCTGATCAAGGGCTGACGTACGGAATACTTTAGTTTATCTTATGGTATTAGAGCAAGAATCCATAACATCCATAACGGTGGGAGAAGCTTGGCAGCAGGTGGCCAGAGCAGGAAGCTGGTGGATCATATCTTCTACAGCAAGCACAAAGCAAAGGAAGTGAACAGCAAGTGAGAGTCCTCTCTCAAGGCCCCCTACCTTGCCACAGGTGAGGTGCTTCCTCCAGCAAGGCTCTACCTCTTAAAGGTTCTATAACCTCCCTGACCAGCACCACCAACTCAGGGACCAAGTGTTCAAATGCACGAGCCTCTGGGGGTCATTTCTCATTCGAGCCACCACAGTCACTGTTAGAAATCAAGAAACGTAGGCCTGAAGTGGTCCTTCACTGTACCAGCAATTAAAAAGAACATGGCCTCAAATGCTGGCGGTCATGATGCCACAGAGGTCAGGGAAGGCACAGCAAGGGTAGGAACACCTAATATCCTTCACTCGCTTGTGTCCAAATCTCATATATGTATATGTATATATATATATATATATATGTTTCCCAGTATTCAATTTAAAAGGGTCTCTTTAAGTAGGACTTCTGACTTTTTAAAGCTTTGGCTTCAGGGGCTGGAGAGATGGCTCAGCAGTTGAGAGCATTGGCTGCTCTTCCAGAGGACCAGGGTTCAATTCCCAGCACTGACATGGCATCTCACAACCATCTGCAACTCCATTTTCAGGGAATCTGGCACCCTCACACAGATGTGCATGCAGGCAAAACACCAATGCACATATGATAAAAATAAATAAATCTTAAAGAAACAAAAATAAAAGCAAACAAGGAAGCTTCTACTTTGTGTGCCGCCTGACTGATACAACTTCACAGTTTTCTTGAAGTGCAGTACTCTTTCACAAAAGCGTTCACGGCAGCCACTAATGGGATATTTTATGTTTAAATTGTTCGTCAAAAGTTCATAGTCATTCACAGTTAAGTAAATAATGTTGACGGTCCTGGAGCTCACACGTAGGATGTGCATCTGCCAGGCATTTCGTCAGGGACACAGAGGCTCTCCTCCACGCTCTTGGGAGAGCCTGACTCAGCCCACCACGCTGGAGGTCTGGGGTGAGGCCTGTGCACCGGCAAAGAAGCTGGCAGAGAGGACTTCCTGAAATGGCAGATGATTGTCACAGCAAGGTGTCACGCCATTGCCGCAACAAGAAACCCAGAGCATGGGAATGAGAAGTGGGCTGTGGTTGCCACAGAATGATCCTCAGATCACAGCAGAATCACAGGTACAGAAGGGGACCCATGAGGCTGAAGCTCTGGGGTCCACAGGGGATGCAATGAGCATCCCCTTGCAGGGTGGGGAGGGACAAGCAGCCAACTGGCTGAGAGCCTACGGAGGCTGGGCAGAAGAGGTGCAATAGCAGCCCACTGACTTCACAAGCAAATGATAATCAGACACGTGGAACTATTTTCATCTCATTCACCCGAACTCACTTTCTTTGAAGGTCGTTTCTTCCAGGACATGCAAACTCCCTGTGGCCCTCCAGAGAGTGGGGAAATTCCCTACCTTGAGGGCAAGCCAGCTCTATTTCCCAAAGTTCTCCACTGGGCATTTGAATATGCAGAAACATATATCCATTAATGTGAAGAACACGAACTTTCCAAGCCAAGAGTTGAATAAGCACTGGGTTAAAAATCTCAATTAGAATCAAATAAATTTCCTATTTATTTATTAAAGATTTCTGTCTCTTCCTCACCACCGCCTCCCCTTTCCCTCCCCCTCCCCCAATGAAGTCCCCCTCCCTCATCAGCCCAAAGAGCAATCAGGGTTCCCTGCCCTGTGGGTCCGAGGACCACCCACTTCCATCCCGGTCTAGTAAGGTGAGCATCCAAACTGCCTAGGCTCCCACAAAACCAATAGGTGCAATAGGATCAAAAACCCATTGCCATTGTTCTTGAGGTCTCAGTAGTCCTCATTGTCTGCTATGTTCAGCGAGACCGGTTTTAACCCTGGCTTTTTCTAGACACCATCAGCAAGCCAGCAGTGCATACCAGTCCTACTAAGTGTCACCCGTTCAGCAGATATTCTCGTTGGGGGGGGAGGGCGGGGGCTGCTCTCAAGGTCCACTGTATGCAACAGGTACAGCAGATGGTGGCGGGGCAGCCAAGACTGTTTGCCCTGACTGGGCGATGAAGCCAGGCTGCTGTAGGGCAGAGTCTCCCTCCCACTCCTCTGGGCACAGTCACCTGCTGTTACTCTCTTGCAGTGGGAGACCCAGGCGCCAGACTTCCATTGAGTTTTTAAAGGAGGGTTTCACATAAGGGGAGAAAACTCCACAATCAGATCTTCAAAAAGGAAACAAAAACACAGACCAAAAGCAGAAAGGATGCGGTAATAGGGCCGGAGAGATCACTTTTTGGTGTTGAAAGACCCCGGGAGATTTGATGATCTTTAGGACACAAGGAAGAAAAATCTTACCAATTTCAACACTACATTAAATACACTTTACAAGAAGTCTCTGAGCCAAAGAAAACAGTGCAGAGATGCCAATTAGGGAAGGGTCATTACAGCCTTTCATTCCTGGGAGGTTCTGAATCCAGAGAGCAGGAACCTCCTCCATGCTCAGTCACCATGACAACCGGCACTTCAAGAAATCAGGCCAAACTGAAGGTCAGCAGGAAGACTTTGCATACAAGGTGTCCTCACAGGATGGGAGAGGTCAAGTCCTCTGTGAGCCCTTGGCCTCTCTGTCTCTCATTCTTGCCTTATGATTTGGGCACTTGGTTTGTATGAGCATTTTTCATGTTGATCTTGCCTTTCTGCTGCGCACCCCTGAAAGATCATTTAGCCCTGTTAGGGCAGGGCTGTTTCCATTTGTGGAGGCCACATAGGTTCTCATTAGATATTTAAGTTAACTAAACAAGCTGATAGTCCCCTGACATATTTTACAAAAGTTACCCCAAACACCATGTTCCTCATGAATGAAATCTATTATTGGTAAGTGTCTTAATGATTTTTCCTATTGCTGTGATAAGACACCATGACCAAGGCAACTTACAGGCTTTATTTATATTGGAGGGTCAGAGTTGATGACGACAGAGCGGAGGCAAGCAGTGGGGAACAAGCCTGACGACAGGAGCAGGGGCTCACATCCTGAACTGCAAGCACAAAGCAGAGAGCAAACTAGAAATGATGTCTTCACACACTCAGAGCCCACTTCCGGGGACATACTTTCCCCAACAAGGCCCCAGCTCCTTCACAAACATGAGGTACTGAAGGATTGTTGACAGCACTTCCTGCCCCTCGCAGTGCTCTGTAAAGATTCTGAAGTCATCAGGTCAGGCTATAAGCTGTGGAGGGCCTTGGAATGTTTAGGAACACAGGCTGATAGATATGGTGGTGGTGGGGGGCACCCGACATCCCTCAGATGTTCTACACGGAAGGGGGATGCTCTTGGGAGCCAGTATGCCAATATCCTAACAGACTACGGTTTGTTGAAGACAGGCTTTTGTCTTTCATTTGCTCTGTCTTTCTCCTTGGGACAGAGGCTACAGAGTCATCCACAGACACATGCAGGGTCTCTCAGAGGGGACGTGTCCTGCTCTCACTGCCTTTTGATGAGGAACAGCTATGCTACTACAGTCTCTGCTATGGTACGGGAACAAACAAGATTGATGGCATCTTCTCTCAAATCAGAAAGCACTCCCTAAGGATGGCAGAGTCCCTGGGGAGTGCACTCACCTTAGGCATCAGAACCCCTTCCTCTAGTTCACTAGAACTTCTCAGTCCCGAGACCCTCAGCCAGGCTCAGTGGGAGAAGCTTCCTAGACAGGGCTGGAGAGTCTGGCTCTGGGAAAGGGATACAGGGTGTAGACAAGTGTCTTTCCTGGAGTCATCCATCCTGACTTATGGCCATCACAGGAATGGAACTGGCTGTTTCTAGACACCATCTGCTTCCTTAGAGCTTCCTTTCACACTTGACATTGGTGACTCTCACTGGCATCAACAGGATGGCATTGGAGCCATGTCAACTGCCCGCCCCCAGAGAACACCTTGTAGGTTTTTGGTGACCTCACTCACAGAGGACATCCAGTTCAGTCTGGGGTTGGTGTGGCTTAGTCATTGGAGTCTATATCTTTTTTTTTTTTTGCTTTTATTTTGATCACAGATCTCAAACTGTGGGATTCGCACCCAGCAGGGTAATTTCTTTCGTTTGATGGGTGAATTTTGTCTTTAATCAAGCTATGTTCTAAATGAGAAACATCTGGGGAAAACAATCAAAAGGAGTGGGGGATGAAAGTTCTTCTTGATTTAAATGACCTATCTGAATCCTATATGTGATGACCCCCTCTCCCCATCAGTCCTGATGCCACGTAGCTCATGATATTGTTAAACCTGTAGAAAATGTATGTGGATAGCCGTGTCAGGCTGGGTGCAGGAATGGCCACCAATAGTCTGAAGACGGCGAATTTGTTCACCATAGTTAAAACCACTTATACTTCACTTTGCCATAGAACAATTTCATCAAATGCATTGGGAAAAAAAACCCTAGGTTTTTGTAGAGCCAAATGACCTTTGAAAAATTCACCCACACTAGTTCTTTAATTTACTGGTCACCAGGGACCGCCACGATGCTCATTAATGTGGAGCAAATGCAACCGCAAGGAGCCCGTAATGTAGGTTTCTGAGGCATGAGCCTCCAGAGTCAGGATAGGCCCTGGTTAGCCTTCCCTTTGGCAGGATCCTCTCAGGCAGAGGTACATATGGCCCAGGGTCCAAGGGGCATGTGTACAGCTGTGTTGGGTCCAGCTTCAGGGAGAGGCTGAGGAATCTCTGCCAGCGAGGGCATCCAAGCAGTGCTGAGAGAAAAGGGCCTGGTTCCAGGTAGAGGGGGGCATCGTGGAGTTGTGCAGGAAGAGACAGAGTGCACATATGGGTTCAGGGATCCTTGAGTCCTAGCCATCTTCGGAACAGGCCTTGGTACTATCCCCTTCACAGTGGAGGGCACACATTAATACAAGCCATAGTCAACTGCAGTGTCAGAGGGGGTCCTGGCCATGATACAGACATGGACGTGGGCAGGCAGGGGCACCTAGCAGGGAACAGGTTCTCCAGGCACTTACACAAGCACATTTCTGCTCTATTGTCAGGTACACAAAGGCTGACATGCTTTTCCAGCTGTCACCAAAGGGGTCTCTCCCTACAGACACAGACTTCAGAAGCTGGGTCTTTCTTAGGAGGCTGCGTCTGGAAGGCTAAGTTTTATAGGAGAAGCCCCAGTCCCAAGATGGCGCAACAAGGCTGGTTCTTGCACTGTGCTGAATCCCCTTAGGAGGTGGGTCACCAGAGGCCAGTGGAAAATGCTGACTGCGCCACTTACAACACACCTCGTGCAGTAACTGGCAGCCCGTAGCCCCCTCTCTCTAAGAGGAGTGATGGGGCTCAGCAGCCAATGGTGATTTATTTATTTATTTTGTACACCAACCATACTCAGCCATCCATCACATGCCAGCACTGTTTCAGGCAGCCAGCTGTAGACCTTTGCTAGGTCCTATGAAGGGCAACATGGAGGTTGTGGCCCTAGACTTGCGGTTGACCTGCTCTGCTTGCCCAGTTGAGATAAGGGAAGAGTGGCAATGTGTCCAAAGACACCAGATCTCCAGGACATCTGACTTGCATTAAGGGGCCGTATGAATCCAGTCAAGTCCATAAGTACATCAAGGTTAAGATACACATCCAGGGGACAACAACCTTGGTGAGCCCAGTCTATTGGTGGTCTTCCGAGCACTCTTGCAGAATTGCCTGTTGGCTTCTGTTGTTGTGATAAACAACCATGACTAAAAGCAAGCTGGGTAGGAAAGGATTTATTTTAGCTTACATGTTATAGTCTATTACCAAGGGAAACCAAGGCAGGAACTCAAGGCAGGAGCCTGAGGCAGAAACCACAGAGGAATGCTGCTCACTGGCTTGCTTTCTCAGTCACCTTTCTTATACAGCTCAGGCTAGCCACCCCACCCCCACATAAACTAGCAATTAAGAAAATGGCCCACCAAGATGCTCACAGGTCAATCCGATCTAGGCATAACTCAGCTGACTTACGTATGTATCAAGCTTCCAGCAGAAGCTAAATACACCGCCTCCATGATCACTCACAAGTAGAGGAAATGCCACTTTGGGCGCCACCAGCCCACCGCAAGCCTTTGCTTTGGTTTCTTTTTACAAATGAACAATTATTTAATATTATGGAAATTGTTTCTCCCTGTAACCTTCAATGTCTGCAATGTCAGTCTGCATGAGACACAGATTCCAGATGGCAAAAGAGAATGAGATTAACATGAAGGGGGGAGGAAAGGAATCAAGGCAGGCCGAAGGTGGGGAGATAAATAGCTGAAATATTGTAATTGCTATAATGATGCTGACAAAATTCCTAACAGAATAGCACTCCATTTAAAGAAGAAGAGGACATGCCATTCAGCATTTTTATTGGGTAACTTCTGCCGCTTGCTGCGTTGTATTGACACGTCTATTAGCACCTACTCATATTTCTCACATGCAAATACTGCTTCCTAACATGACTTCCGCCTACTAATGTTCCTTTATTTACACTGTCCAGATTTATGACCCTGGGTGCTGTCATGGGGCTTCCGAGGCAGAGCCTTTCAGCCAGAGGAGATGCAACTCAGACTGCACTTGCCAGGTGTGCCTTTGACGAGTGACCAATTACATTTCATAGGTCCCACAAAGAATTATCAATCGATACCCACTGCTCCCACAACAGCCTCGGCCTCCCACCACCGCAGACAATAGCTGCCTGACTTTCTCTCAACTTCTATTTTATAAGCAACAGAGCTCCCGGTCCCCATCCCAGGCTTTAAAAACTTCCAGCATCATTTCCGTTTTATTTTATTTTTTTAAAGTTTGCATCACCTTGCTGCCAGGAAGAGACAGCAACCCAGAATGGACATCAATCACAAAAAGTGGCCCAGCTGAAGCCATCCACTCGACACAGTTAAGGGGGCAGAAAGCTTGTTCCCAGTCCCCTGAGATGACCTGGCTGCAAAAACTCAAACAGATAACAGCCGAGTTCAGTCACTTGAAGTAATCCTTTAGTGACAAAATGACTGGAATGACAAAGCAGGGGGCTGTGATTTACGCTTCTGGACATTAATAAAACTGAGTGTTCTATTGAAGGGCAGACACAGAAAGGGGTTCTGAGAAATCCTGCAGCCACCAGGAAAGGCAGAGGAGGACTGGAAACGAAACCCTGAAAGCGTGACAGTTTGGCTCCATCTTCCATTGTGTTCGGACCTCCTTTGCCCAGACCACGGATGCTTTTAGCCATCTTAGTGGGGCATGCACCATGGTGCCCGATCTTCTCTTAATTAATTCAAAAGGCCAAAGTCTTTGAGGAGGACCGAGCGTTGGGAATGGTGTTCAGAGACTCTCTTAAGTGGCATCTAAACCCAACATCTGGTTGGAACACTACTCAACTGCTTTCTAGTCCAAAGGAACATAAAAATAAAATAGGCCAAATCTTTCAAAATACAGAAGGGCAGCCTTCTCCTTGGAATGAAGCAGAAAGAGGGGGTGGGGTTCAGGGGAAGTAAAAAAAACTTAGCTGCAAAGTCAGAGTCGTGTCTTTAAGAAATCAAAGTGAAACCGAACTACTGAAGAGAAAATTCATTTAATTCTTCCTTGCATATTTGTTATTAAGCTTCTAACAGTCACTGCTTCTACAGACATACATCATACACATTTTATGAATCTGGTTCTGAGCGCAACTTAAGCAAGAAAGGAAATTACTTTCAACATAAAAATTTGAAATGCAAAGTCTGAAAATTGAATTATGGGTTCATTTAAAATGGTGTCTCGGAGGAATTAAGCTGTAAAAATTACCTGCAGTAATTTGGAAACATTTAGACGCTTTAAATGAATTGTTTTTTATGCATGGTTTTACACAGGCAAGATTGTGCTACGTTACACACTATATTCATTTGTGTGAGAATATTGAGGTCAAAATCTCTACAGACTGGAGTTCGCGGTGCAAGATGAAATATTTTCCCTTGACAGCCAAAGGTGGAAAGTGTAATAAATAAAATATTATGGAGATGTGTTTCTAATATTGTATTGTCACAATCAATTTCCCATTACCTATCTAGATTTTGATATATACTATATTATTTCTTCCAGAAATTCACTTTATGAAGCAACTGACTCCAGTTTACATATAAACTGCTCTGTGAGCTGAAGGCTTGAAGGAAATGAAAAGCCTATGGCTATATTTATGGAATGAAAAGGGCATTTAAATTACAATTAAGTTAGTATGTAAACAGCGCCGCGCATTTATGTTTCTTCACAGACTCACAGGCTTTATGTAAAAGAACATTTTTTGTCATTTTCAGTAAAACACTGCAGAGGGAAATTGAATCAAATGGGCTGCTAGCGAGCTGATGAAATGAACCGTTCTGTCAAATCAAAAACCATAAGACATGATTGTCATCTGTTGGTAAGGGTAGGAGAAAATCACCTGAAGACACTCGTGTGTCTGTTGCTGCTATTTAAATCGAACAGACACAAATTAGACTCTATAAAGGGAGATGAACTGTGTTTTCTTCTTGGATTTGCAAAGATTATTGTTTGAAATAGGCTATTATTTTCTATTAAGAAAAACCCACCCCTGGCTGATGTCTGCAGGCTGCTGACAGAATTCCTGTTCTCAGATTTCAGAAGGAACTGGCCCTTGTTACGTCCAGCCCAACATTTGGAATTCGGCTTTGGTACTCCAGCCGGCACCACAGGGGGACTGTAGCTGACCCCGGGGCTCATTTCCTAGTGACACACGCTGTCACAGTGTGTCAAGCACCTGGGGAGCCTCATGGCACTGCCTTTAATTTTATGCATTTAACGCATTTCTTGATCTCCTGTGGCAAGCTACATCCTCAAGTGAGGGTGTGCACAGAGGGGGCTTGGATGGCTGGGGGACTTGCAGCCCCTTAGTCCTTCCCTAGTTGCCTGTAGTATTGAGCCGGTGACGGTGACCAAAGCTAATGAGAGCAACCACCATTTCGCGACACCTCCACAGAGCAGGTGAAGGGCCTATTAGAGCCATCACTAGCAGAAACCCCTAGTAAATGAGACTTGGCGTGTTGGCTACTGGAGCTGTGGAGCCTGGCAGAGACACCAGCTTCCAGAGGGAGGCGTGCAAATTGACACGTGCCCAGAAGGAATCGCCAGGAGGAAAATGAAAAGGAAACATTCATTTCCTCTTCTCAGGTCTAATCCTAGCCTCCTAGGTGCTTAGCCACAAGACAGGGCCGGAGGGGAAGGTGGCAGCCATGTCCACAGCTTACCCACACTCTGCTGAGCTGTCCTGCACCTATGACTGTCCAGCAGCTGTTTGGCATCCCACACCTAAACAAAAGGAAAGCCAGGCTCTCACCTCTCAATTCCCCAGAGCCGGTGGGTAAGCTATCAGACACCGAGCTTTCTTTTCTGTTCTCCTTGCTCCCCAGAAAATAACACTCATTGGCCACGGGCTTCTGGGATCAATACAAATCCTCGGTTTGCATTGCCAATGATGCTGCAGGACCAGCAAGGATGCTACAAGAAAATCTGGACACAAACTTCTGGGTAAGGTATGCTCTGGTATTGCACATCTTCTGATGCTAACATCCCAAGACCTTCAGAGAGGGATAATTATAAGTGTGTTCATTTCAAAGCTTTAGAAGGCACCCATTTGGGACACAAAATTCCTTTATTTGGCTTTGGCTACTTAAAATTACTTAAGGTTCTTCAAAACACAGAGGTTAGTATACAGCTGGACATCTAAGTGTATGTGTGGGGGGGGGCTGAATGCTTTATGCCCTCGCTCTGAACCCAGGAGAAATGTCACCGCTACCTCTTGAGTTCACACAGTACCCTCGTTTCTGTCAAGACAGAAACCGGATATCTCTAGAGGCCTTTGGCATGGGCCCTATCCCCTTCTGTTCTGATGTGTGGATGGCAAAAAGCTCTTCTTGGGATGAGCTCTGTAGTAGGCTTTCTTTTGGGCCACCAACCAGCTCCCAAATAAAGACACGGAGACTTAATATTAGTTATGAACACTCAGTCTTATCTTAGGCTTCTTCCACTAGCTCTTATAGCTTATTTTAACCTGTTTCTCTTCATCTATGTTTTGCCTTGGGGATTTTACCTTTCATTCTGTACATCCTACTTCCCTGCTTGCTCTGTGTCTGTCTGTCTGGCCCCAGGCGTCTCCCTCCCTCTCTTTTTCCCTGGTTCTCTTCTCTCATCTCTCTGTCTCTGTCTTGCCTGGATTCCTCCTCTTACTTATTCTCTCTGCCTGCCAGTCCTGCCTATCCCTTCTAGTGCCTAGCTATCGGCTAGTCAGCTTTTTATTAGGTCAACCAGGTGTCTTAGGCAGGCAAGGCGAAACAAATGCAACACACTTTTACACAGTTAAAGTAATATTCCGCAACATACACAGGTGTAACACACTTTTACATGGTTAGTAATGTTCCACAGCGGAGTTCAACATACTTAGAAACCTTGTGAGCGTTCACATCCACATTTCATAGAGTGAGCTGGTGCATGCTCAATACACACTATGAGTAAAAACTGAGCAGGTGCTATGGCTACAGAGGAAGGAAGCAAGCGTCCAAGATCACAAAGCAAACACAGAGGTGCCAGTGAGCCCAGCGGAACTCAGAATGTTCAACACTGAAGACACCACTTGCTAGCTTCCAGGTGGACATAAGCTTCCTGCCGCACGAGTCACAGAGCCTGTACTCCTGGTCCAAGAAGAGGTCCTGCCCTGTCCCTTGGAAGGATGCCTAGGAAGCTGGAGTCTCAGGGGCTGCCCACCTTTCTCAGCAAGTCTGCCCTGCCCTAGCTCAAACGGGCTCTCTGCCTTTGAACCCTTCCCGCTAGCCCTGCCAGCCCCCAGGGAGTCACGGGCACATCAAGATCATGAAACGCGAACCAATGCCACTCAGAGTTCCATTTCTTTTCATGTTTTAAACATCTGACTTTCTCCAAACTACTTACTCCAGTCTTCCTTCCTGAACCAAACTCTCTATTCTCTGGTTGTAGCCACCATGCCCAGCTTCCTCCATCGGCACAAAGCCTTACCTGGACAGTGGGTAAGATGAAAATATGTCAGGGGATATTTTTCTGAAGGCTTTCATTTAGGTACAAAGCCCCTCTGTGGTCCCCAAGTCATCAGTAACAACTGAGTCTATGAGACCTCCGCGTGTTCAGCCTGCTTAGCTTTCCACATAAGTCATGGTCCGTGCCTTAAGATGCATATTGTTCTTGTATTCATCCTGCATCATTTAACGCTGGGTCAGGTGTGACACACAGCACCATGTGACTCTGTCACACAAACGTAGATGACAACAACATCATCACATGATAGGATCCTCGAGACAGGCTATTGTACACGACGTTCCATTGGCAGAAATGATGTCACGTAGCATACAACTCTGGTTTTAGGACTTCTGGACTCTGGTTCTTAGGGTACCTACAGGATATTCAGACACGCTGGTCGACTGAGGGCTGCCCTGGGCATTAGTGAGGCGGACACAGCTCCTAGAAGGCACAACTCTTATGCCATGGGCACTTCTAGATGAATCCCTGAGTCAAGGCACTTCCGCTCATCAATGTACTACCAGCGTAGGTAAAGGATGCCCACACCCTACAGATACCCACAATCTTGCCAGCCTGAGATATCACTATCATTATTTTAGCAGGTTTCTTTCTGCCTACCCTTCCTTTGATACATTTAAGTGTGGTGCTTATAATAAGGATCAGAGTGGTTACAAAGATTCCTGGGAACTTTGCTTTCAAACACTGGAGGATAGTTTCATTTGGAGAGAATCCTGGATTTACTCAAGAACTTGTTTGTGGGAAAGCAAACTGTCCATTTTTATTCTTCCCTGTGAAGGCACAGGGTGGTAGGTGACTGAACCACGCTGCGGTCCTGTAAGAGCTGCAGGCAGTGGCCAGCTCTGGATTGCAGAGGACAACTTGGTGTCACGGCCCCCAGCTCTGTTCTTGTCTCATCTCAGATTCAAGGTCCTCTTCTTCAAAAGTGGCCCTGCCAGGATTGAGAGCAAAGTGCCTAAGAGGAAATGAGCCTTCATTTGTCTTGCAAATTAAACTCTATTAACCCCACAGGCTGCTCCTTGAACATGCTTCTAATATTAGCGAGGCTGCATACATTATGCAGATGCCGTGTTTGGAGCACTAGGTTGGATACAAAATATTTTACAGTCCTCAAACCAGAAAAATCGCAATGGTTCAATAGCAGGAAGTTTGGAGGAAGAGGTTGTTACCGTGAGGAAGCACAAGGACATAAATTGTAACTGTCAGTTAGAGAGAACATCAAGGAAAATAACCGTAATATGTACCTTCATTTGCAGAATGTTGGCATGTACAAAAGTCTTGTAAGAGATGACCTCAGAGAAATAGTGACATCCGTTTTAGCGGACTCCTGAAGGTACCACACGATCACCTATTTAATCATGCACTCATCTACTTGTGGACAGCTTATAAACAATCTAGCTTTCCCATTCAAATGTCAGAGTAACACATCAACTTTTTCTTACACACACACACACACACACACACACACGCACATGCTTTTATGAAGGTGGGTATGACACATCCTAACAACACGTGTAGGGTGTGCATGAACTGGGCATGCAAGAGCCTGGCATGAGTGTGGAGGTCAGAACACACCTGCGGGTGTTGGTCCTTGCCTCCCACCTTCTTTGATAGTCTCTTTGTTGTTTTCCTGCTGTGTTGCCAAACTAGCTGGCTTGAGAGCTACTGGGTGTTATGGCCCTGTCTCTGCTCCCATCTCCCTAAAGGAGCACTAGGTTCACAGATGTTCTTGCTATGTGTTCGGCTTTTATGTGGGCTCTGTAGATCTGAATTCAGGACCTCACACTCGTGGGGCAAGTGCTTTTATCCACTGAGCCACCTCCCAGACCCCAGCCTGTTAATTTCTTCACACGAGTCTGCTGTGATAGTTTTTCTTTTAATGGGAATGCTCCATTTGCATTTATCAATTCCAGGAGAATCGACAGCATAACAACACTGTACCTTCCAATCTAAAGAAGGGATGATCTCTCTAATAACTTATACATTTGTTTTATTTACATCATTAGAGTCTTTTGTTGTTTTCAGCATGCACATTCTGTAAATATCATTGGATGTAAATTTGTTCCCAATTCTTTTTTTTTTCCCTACTTCAGGAAAAAAAAAAGTATTCCTTACCCAGAATGTCTGGGACCTGTAGTGTTTAGATCTAGATAATTCTGTTTGAGTTTTAGAATATTTGCTTACATTCTACTAGCTGAGGATCTCCGAATACCCCAAACCTGAAATGAGATAAACTCATGAGTCTATTACTGTGCGTGTCAATGCTCAAACACATGGAAGCATTTGAAATTTCTGGATTAAGAATGTTTAACCAGAGCTGGAGGGATTATTCAGTCATTAAAAGTACCAGTTGCTCTTGCCGAGGACCATATTTAGTGCCCAGCATCCACATGGTGGCTCATGAGCATCTATAACTCCAGTCCCAGAGGATGCTTCTCACTTCTGTGGGTACTGTGTATGGTACACTTACATGCCAGCAAGCCTTGTGTCATGAAGGAGAGACCAGTCCCAGAGGATGCTTCTTACTTCTGTGAGTACCACATGTATATGGTATACTTACACACCAGCAAGCCTTATATCACAATGAAGGACAGACCAGATTCAGAGGATGCCTTCTCGCCTCTATGGGTACCACATGTGTATGGTGCATTTACATGCCAGCAACATTGTATCATGATGAAAGACAGATCCTTTTTCTGAGATCACTCATTCATTCTCGATTTTCCTACTGAAGTGTGAGTTGACTTTTTTTTTTTTTTTTACATTTGACATTCCTTAGAAAATACCTCCTTACGTGTGTTGGTCTGATTTCTTCTACAAAGCTCTCATTTATTCCCCCAACAAAAGTAGTTAGGCTGAATTTTTCGTTATGGAAAGGTTGCTTTTATGCATCCATCGTTATGGAACCAACCTTGCTCTCTTTCAGGAGATGAGGTAGCTTAGGCTGGCCTTGAGTTACAAGGCTGAAGGTGACCTTGATTTTCTGATCCCACCTGTCTCTGCTTCCAAATCCTGGGATTAAAGGTCAGTGCCTGGTTTATTCAGTACAGGGGACTGGATCTAGGGCTTCCTGAATCTGCTAGGCGAGGACTCTACCAACAGAGTTCCAGCCTTCACCAAGGGGTCGATCTTACTGCTCAGTCAGTGCAACAGGATCCCATCCTGAGAGTGTCGCTCTTCGCCACTCAGGAGCTTAGGAACACCACAAAGTCACACCACACAACAATCCACACACAAGAGATTTATTGGGAGACACACAAGAGGGGGCTGCCCCTGTTCAGTCAAGAAGCAGCAGAGAACTGAGCAGGAGGCAGATTTACATAGGGTTTTTATTTCTTTTAGCGGGGGAGCTTTCTAGGCTGGTCTGGGATTGGATGAATTTTATGACCTGATTTTGTGTGCTGATCTTGGGCTTTTTTTTTTTTCCTGTCGTGTGGGGACTGATCACAAGGGTCTGGAAACTGACATTATGGTTGTTAGAGACCTCTGTGGGGTGGGGCTTAGGGACTTGCACCTGAGGAGAGTACACTAAGTAAACTTTGGGCTTTTCAAAGCCCAATTTTCTGTGTACTCCAACATCATGCACAATCATCATTAATATTGTTAATTTTGCCTATTCTCTTTGTCCATTTTGTTAGAACTTTAAAGTTGAAACGTGTATTTCAAAAAATTATTTTTTTAAAACTTATTTATGTTTTCTGCTTTCTGTTTGACTGATCTTTATTATTCCTCTTGTGATGGGTATGATTTGCTTTTATTTTATAACTTTTTAAAAGATTTATTTTTGTCTTTAGGTGTATGTGGGTACACGTGAGTATGAGACTCCAGAAGAGAGCAGTGGATCCCCTGGAGCTGGAGTTGCAGGGAGCTGCTAGCTGTTCGGTGTGGGCACTGGGAACTGAACTCCGCTCCTTTGTAGGAGCGGCAAGTACTCTTCACCACCGAGCCGTCTCTCCAGCTGAATTTATGTTTAGAGAAGCTTTTAGCGTGGTTTAAAACCGTTCTGTCTTCATCATGAAAACTTAAAGCTATGAATTTCACTCAGAGCACAGCTCTAAAAGCTATGAATTTCACTCAGAGCACAGCTCTAGCTCAGCTCAAGACCTGAGAGTCTGTGGTTTCATGTTCATGGGATTCTCAATCCTTTCTCAGTTCCCTGTGAGTTTGGACTGAATTGTTTAGAACGCTCCACTAATGTGCCCTCTACTTTCTGGTACTGATTCCTAACTGGACTCTATACTAGAGTTAGAAAACAGTTGATACAATTTGAGTAATTTAAAATCTATTAAGAAACTTTGGCCCATCTTGGAACTGATAATACTTATGATTGAAAAGAAAGAATGCAGACTTAGCTTTTGACACATTCAAATGCCTGCTACAGCAGCATGATGGGCCATCCTGTTTAAACTGTATCTTAATGATTTGAATTTTTTTTTAATCATTCAGAAGCGGTTGCTGAATCCCCACCTATCACTGTGGACGCATGTATTTCTCCCTTCTGCCGCAGCTTCGCATGTTCTGAAATTCTGTTGTCAGGTACATACCACTTAAGATTCTGGTCACTCTGTCATGCCCAGCACCTCTCCTCATCTGTCTGTTCCTAGCCTGCTCCATCGGATACTAACATTGCCTCATCGGGCACCTTCTGATTGCATGGCGTGCTCTTTAGCTTCTTCATATCATAGCACAGTCTTTCTATCTTAAGTGGGCTTCTCATAAGCAGCAGGTACTGAGATCTCAGTGCTCCACTACACATAATGGCAATTATGTTTCCTACTTGGTAGGCTCAGGGTGCTTATTCCTTATGATATTGGTGAGGTTGGCTTGAATATATATTTTTTAAAACTTATATTTCACCTTCCTTTCTTAAGCTATTCTCCTCGTTTTCTTCCCAACTTTGTTTTTCCTCTCCCTTCCTTTTCTGTTCCCCATCCTCTCACGTCTCCCCCTTTTTCTTTCCCCCCCCCTCCCTCTCCTCTCTCCCCTCCTCCTTTACTTCCTGGTTTTGGAATCAGACTTTTCTCACAGTTTCATGTACTCTCAGCTGCTGTGTTATGTTTTATACTCTGTAAAATGCTTAAAATCATTCCCTTAGAGAATTCTTTACAAGCCTGAAATAAACCTAAGGTCCCACATAATGCCAGATTTTAACCAGCTAATTGTCTCCAAGATTATTTCCACCTCCTTTAGTGAGTAGACCAGGCTCTCCCTGAGTGCTTGGGCCCACCCCCTTGCCAGGTGATGCTGACCTCACAGAGGTCACACTCATGGTACTGGGGTCCGTACTCACTACTTGTACTTCTGGTGGAGCCATGGTGAATTGGAATAAGGCCCTTCAGAAACAGGAGAAATGGCTAGGGGCAGAGTTCAGTGTCAGAGCTTGTACCTACTGTGCACAGGCACTGGGTTCAATCTCCAGCACCAAAAACTAAAGCAAAACAAAGAGGGAGAAATCATCTCCAGAACTGAACTGGGTTTTGTAAACACTGCGCTGTCCAATTGGTTTTACAGTTTAAGGCCGATCTGAGCTTTCTGGTGACTGAAGTTACATTTTTCTATACATTATGTGACTTTTGTCTAGCCTTCAAAGTTTACCTATGTGTTTTCTTGCTGTTCTGGTGGGAAAGGCAGGAGAAAACACCACGGGACTGTCACTTTGATGCCATTTCTCTTACAGGTGGCCACTCCCTTGTGCGCACTGGCCCTGGTGCCCTCATTTTCTCTTATAAGGACAGTACCAGGACTGGAGTAAGAGCCACTCTGACAACCTTACTGATTGAAATACCTTGTAAAGACGCAGTGAGACTGTAAGATACTGAACACCCAGCCCCCAATTTATGCATCTTGGGGGTGGAATTAACTCACACAAACCAGAATGGGACAGTTCCATTTTGAAATCCTGTCCTAGAGACAGACCTCTGGCCTTGCTTCATACCATCCCTGCCCTACTAAGTTACTCATGGCTACCTGCCGTGAGCCCACTAGGATTACCTCTGTGGCCATGGTGACAAGTGTCCACAAGGCTGAGTCCAGGCCATCCCAACAATGGCAAGGCCCTTGGCAGGAATGGCCTTAGGGGAGGGGCATGTGAGAAGCAGGACTGGCTTCCCCACTTTCCCAAGGCTCCTGGGACATAAGCTCTCCCACCTGCTAGCAGCTTCCTTTCGAGAGAAGCTGGGTCTCCTGTGACCACTCAAGGCCCTCCACAGGAGGTGTGAATCCCACTCGTGTCCCATGGAGCTTTTCAGATAAGCCTGACACAGCCAGCCATACTGCAATTCTTAGTGACACAGGCCATCGAGAATGCACAACCTGTGGGGCCATTGCCGCTTTTACATCAGAGGCTGAACCGGACTCCTTCAACACCCTCAACACCCGAAGTGAGCGTGCATTGTCAACTGAAACCGGCCGAGACTGGAAGCACGCCTTTCAATGTTCACTTAATGAGTTTAAAATCTAAACAATAATGTAATTAATTGCTGGGTGTTTTCTCAATTGTACAGCTTCTGATTTACTCAACAGATTACTTTTCTAATTTGTCCTATTCACAGAAGTTTCCTCTTATAAAAGCAAATGTGAAAATGGCCTCATTAAAGGAAGATACTCTAATTTCAAAAGGGACTCCTGCCAAGCAATCTTTAGAACTCACAGTGACTCAGGAGGGAAGCGCTCAAAGTTCACTTGTACGCGTGTGCATTTGTGAGCACACGAGTGTGTGGCTATGCAGGTGTGAGCACATGGGTTGCACATACATGTACCTTTGAATATATGCGTGGAGGTCAGAGGTAGATGCTGAGTATCTACCTCAGTTGCTTTCCACCTCATTTTTTTTGAAATTGTGTATCCCACTGAAATGGAGCTTGCTGATTGGCCAGCCTGGCTACTGAGCCCCAGGGAACCTCAGATCTCCATCTCCTCCCAGCACTGAGGTCGTAAGTGCACGCTACCTCACAGCGTTTGAATGTGGGTTCCTGGGAGAGTGAACTTAGGTCCTCATGACTGTGTCACGTGGAGGTTTGAATGGGAAGGGCTACCACAGACTTATATATTTGAAGGTTTGGTTCCCAGTTGGTGGACTTTTGGGAAGGATTAAGCTGTGTGGCCTTGTTGGAGGAGGTGAGTCACTGGGGATGAGCTTGAAGGTTTCAAAACCCCACACCTAGTCTCTCTTCCGTTGCCTGCTGCTTATGGATCAGGTGTAAGCTCTCAGCTACTGCACCAGAGACATATCTGCCTCTGTCACCGTGCTTCCTGTCAGGATGGTCATGGACATACACACCCTCTGAAACTGTAAGCAAGATCCCAATTAAATGCTTTCTTTTATAAGTTGCTGTCTTAATCAATGCTCTATGGCTGTGAAGAGACACCATGACCAGGGCAACTCTTACAAAAGAAAGCATTTAGTTGAGGCTTGCTTACATTTTCAGAGGTTTAGTCCACTGTCATCATGGCAGCAGGCAGGCAGACATGGCACTGGAGAGGCAGCTGAGGGTTCTACATCTGGAACCATAAACAGCAGGGAGAGAGATAGAGATAGAGATAGAGAGAGAGAGAGAGAGAGAGAGAGAGAGAGACAGAGAGACAGACAGACAGAGACAGAGAGAGAGAGAGAGCACACATACTGGGGCTAGTTTGGGATTTTGAAATTCCAAAGCCCATCCCCAGTGACACACTTCCACCAACAAGGCTGTATCTACTCCAACAAAGTCACACCTCCTAATGCCACTCCCTGAACCTTCAAATATATGAGCCTATGGGAGCCGCTCCTATCCCAACCCCCACAGCTGCATTGGTCAAGATGCCTCCTCACAGCAACAGAACAGTAACTAAGACATGTGAGATGCCTTTTACCAAATAAGTCATCCACTCAGGTCAGAGTCTGACACTTAAACTCAGAAACAACATAAGAATGATAAAATCTATTCAAAGCTTCCCATAATGCCCCAGCCAGGGAGCCAAGGGAACGGAAGGAGATAGGAGGAAACACTAGCTCCATGGCCTGCTGCAGCAGTGGATGTTCAAGATGCCATAAAAGTACCTATTACTCCCATTTGGGATGGAGCAGCATGTGAGAGGCCCTCAGTGATGGACCGGGAAAGCTCAGTCAACACCAAGTGTCTGAGGCCCAGGCCCCATGCTGGTGACACCTCTGCAGCTGTTCTTAAGACAGCCCTGAGATGGCATCTATACCAAAGACGGTAGATCCAAGAGCCACGCTAGACTTAGGGAAGGTGCCAATGTCGCAGGCCGAAGTACAACAGGCGCCTTAGGGTTCTGACCCAGAGAGTTGTAATCACAGCATGAACTGCTGTACTGATAAACGTCTTACACTATAGGTGAATAGAAACCTTACAGACCATAACCTATGGAGAAGGAGAAGAAAAAGAGGGTTGCAGGAGCCAGAGGACAACCAGGCTCTACCTTTTCTCTAGCGTATTGGCCAAGAAGAGATTCTAGACTCAAAATACACCAGGCTTAAAGCAGTGAGGACACAAATCTGCTCTGAATGCAGATTTTGTGCTGTGTACAGCAGAATTCCCTTGCGGCTTCTTTCAGGAGAGTGGCTCACTCTCTTCTCTGAGAGACAGCAGCCAGGTCTTTGCACTCCATCCTGTCTCGCATGGTTAAGTTACTAATGTTGGGCACATCTGGTGCTAAAGCCTTCACCAATAGATACTCATGACCATGAGGGGCCTCCCTGACACCAAAAGGTAGAATTCATTTCCAGGAAGCTCACAGCGAGCAAGCTCTTATTTATAACTTCATGCAATGACTGTAAATTGTTGCATAAATTAAATTGTATCTGTATTTTATTTTTAAAAGCATCTAAGTATAGTGCTATTTCCAAGAAAGACCAAGTATCAGCCACAGGATTCCACTCTTCACCTAACACCAGAAAGAAGAACATAGAAAAAGTAAACTCAAAAACGTTTTGTAAGACAGATGAACCAAGCCTAGGGAAAGGTGGGTGTGAGATGAGAGGAGACCGACCGCCTCCCCGAGGGTTCCCAGGCAGGCTGTGTGCGCTGAGGGGCCCTGGGAGGGCAGCAGTTAGGAGCCCGAGTGGCTCAGGCAGGCAGTCTGTGGGGCAGATGCCTTGAGAGAGAGATGCTTCTTGGAGAGGTGGCTGCCGAGCTCTGTGGCAGGTCCCTGTGTGTACTCAGCAGACACACATGGGTACACTCACAGCAGGAGAGTATCCCAGTGGGATCGTTGATGAGGACAATGGAGCCATGACTACAGGGCTGAGATCATGCCTGCTCGCAGTCGCTGGACTGGACAAGCTAACTCACCGAGTGCAGAGGAGAGTACAACACACTAGTCTAACAAATGCTATGTGCAAGATCCCAAAGAACAAAATAGTTTCCATGAAATTTGTGTCCAATAATAATGTAAAAAAATTATATATTGTAATGAGAAAATACCATATACCCAACCAGATAGAATTCACAATGCCAAGCATCCAACTGATGCTTTAAGAATACATGTCCCCCAAGCCGGTTGTGGTGGCACGTATCTATAATCTCAGCACTTGCGAGGCTGAGGCAGGAGGATCTTTAGTCTATAGACTAGCCTAGGCCACATGGTGAGACTTTGTCTCCCAAATAAAACCACCAGTTTTTAGTTGAACAGCACTGAGATAAATGTTAAAGACCATTTACCACTTTGTTCCTGTCTGCAAAGGCTATTTAGGAACCAAGTCCGCCAAGTCTCAGATCTGCCTATTCCAGGCTGTGATGGGAGCTGCTTTCTTCTATTGTTTATGCCATTTTTATAATATAAAGTTATAAGTTTTGAAGGCAATTAAGCTGTACTACATTAAAAAGTTTAGAAGCAGACAAAGAGAACATGAGCCTCCCGGTCTGCAGCCCTCTTTAGAGCTTGCTTCCGGCGTCTCTTTGTACACAGCTACAGGCCCAGTGCACATCTGCCAGCTCCTTGCTAGGCCTCTTCACTCAGAGCACCTGTCCCTGTCTACAGCAGTCAGATGCCAAGTGCCCAGTGAAAGGGATGCAGCCTGACCCTGGAGATGATGTAACTATTTCTGCACATCTAATCCCATCTCCATTCTGTTCTCTGTAGAGGAATCGGGGATAGATAACGCTTCCCCTATATTTCAAATCTTCCTTAGAATATACTTTTTAAAAAATGAGATTTTTCATATCCAAAGTTTTTAGCATATTTATGCCTGAGTATCTTCTATGGTCAGATGACAGTATACAGTACCAGCACCATAGAAAAAAGAAAAAAAAAAGAACAACAAAATATCCATTTCTATCCATCCTTGAAAAAACAATATACCTTTACTTACATTACCACCTAATTTCATGGTGAGTAAAAGCATTTTGCTTTATTTACATGAAATCTTGTTCTAGAAGTATCTTGAGATATGAGCTGTAAAGCAGTTATTTTCAAAAGATGTATGTAAGTGATATTCACACTTACCTGACTTACTGTGCCGAGCCTCTCTATCTCTCCATTACACATTCCATTCCCTTGGCACCGAGATGCAAGGAATCAAATCTCACCAGTAGGCTCACCTTGACTTGACCTTTGACATCATGCTACCCTGTCCCTCTCAGAACAATGACAAGAAAAGATGGAACATAGCTTGCAGTGGGGCTGGGTACACCACTCTCTCCACCAAGCCCCAGGATGAACACAACCTCTCCCCGAGGTTACCAGAAAATTGCCTGGTCTCTTGACAGAGCGGTTGACAGGGCGTGTCTTACTCCCAGAGCCAGGAAAGGTCCTGGTACTCCCTGAACACAAGTATGAGTTGCATAAAATAAGGAACCAACTTCCTGACCTTCTATTGTGTGCTTCTATTCACACTGAAGAGAGCTCTATTTTGAGTGACACTCAGTGCTTTCTGAGTCTCAATTTCTCCTTTTGTAACATAGATGACTATTCCCCACTGGACAGAGTTCCTGCTTCAAGCACAAAGAGAAAGAACGTTAGAAAGTACTCCATCACCCTGAGCGACCCAGCAACCCAGGCACTTGCTTATAGGATAGCATAGCAGTCGAATTTGGCATTATCAAGAGTAAAATTAAAACCTGGGCATGACAGGGACAAACTTGGGGTCCCAGTATTCAGGAACCTGAGGCAGAAGGGTGCTGTGAGTCTGGGGCTAACCTGAGCTCCACAATGAGTTCAAGACTCTGTCTCAGGTTATCCCAAAGTCTTAGAGAACAGTGTATAAATGATGGTACATCACCTAAGCCAGCCAGTCAACAGGGAAAACATTTGACTGTATATTATAATTTATCTGTGTGACTAGACAATGTGCAAAGAGTGAGAGACTATGAATATTCAATTCCTAAATGTCTTTATCAAACCCTCCCTCTTAAGGCTCAAGGGATTTATGCAGAAGGGGAGGCAGAAAAATTCTAAGAGCCAGAAGTGGTGGAGGCCGGCAAGGAAACATTAACTTCCAGACAAAACCGGGCTGGTAACACACATCAACTCCCAGAGGCTGTGACAGCACACACCAGACCTGCAGGGATTCAGACCAGACAACCCCCAGCACTGAGAAGGGGAAGTAGACACACATCCCTTCCCTAACCAAGGAGCTCTCTGCAACTGGTACTTGCTGGGAAAGGGAGAATCAGTTTTCCTCCCTGTATCGTCACTGGGTAGATACGGCAACCATACTCTAGGGCAGGGCCCACGCCCAAGAACAGCTGAGCAACACAAAATGCATTTCATGCTGTGTTTTGTGTGTGTGCGCGTGTGTGCGTGTGTGTGTGTGCGCGCGTGTGTGCGTGTGCGTGTGTGCGTGTGTGTGCGTGCGCGTGCGTGTGTGTGCGTGTGTGCGTGTGTGTGTGTGTGTGTGTGTGTGTGTGTGCTGTGGGAGACTTTGTTTCATTATGTTTGTCTTATAAACATCTTTTGTGTTTTTGTTTGTTTGTTGTTTGTATGTTTGTTTTTGAGAGTGAAAAAACAGGAAGCTGGGTGGGTGGGGAGAATTTGAAAGGAGTTGGGAGAGGGGAGAGAATACAATCAAAAGGTATAAAAACACTTAAATAAAAACTTTAAAAAGCAATTCATTTGGGTTGCATAAAAGGACCCACCTCAACAGAATGAGTGCATCAAGAACTCACTCACAGGGTCGAGTTCTGTGCACTGACAATAAAAAGAAAGCCAGGACTAATAAAGTGTTAGTGAATAATGTTAGTGACAGGAAAGTAAACAATTTTCATTTTCTTTGTACTTTCATTTCCCACTGTGAACAGGAGTACCTCATATAATCTCACAACTTATAAAAACATATATGCAAATATGCCAGCTAGCATGACTGGTCCAACCTGGCACAACTTAGAATTACCTCCCTACGGTCTGAATGAGGGACTGCTTGGGGCAGGTTGGCCTGAGGGTGTGTCTGTGGGAGTTTTCCTCACTGTTAATTGTTGTAGAAGACCTTGCCTACTGTGGGCAGCACTATTCCCTAGGCAGACGCACTAGGCCCATGAAAGAGGGACCACAGCTAGCCGAAATCAAGCAAGCAGCAAGAGTGCCAATGTTTCATGGCTAGCTGCTTGATTCTTGTCTTGATTTCCCCTCAGTGATGAACTCAACATGAAATTATAAGTCAAATAAACCCCTTCTCCTGTAAGGTTGCTTTCGGTCTGTTTTGTTTTGAATAACAGCAACAGAACTGAGATAGGAAGTAAAGAGTCATTCAGGACACACTTTAAATAGCCTCACAAGCTTAAAATCCACAGGGCATCTTAGCGGGGCCGTCTCCTCATCTCCAGGCTCCTCTTTGTATACCACACTCATTACTAAAGCTTATGCAACAGCAAAAACCTCCTCCCATCCCTACCTCCAAATGGGACCATGTCAGTCTTAGGCCTTGTTGCTACAGGAATTACAATTTCCTAGGTGAAGTGAAATCTTAGTCATTCAAAGTCACAAACAAAACCAGTGTTTGTCACTCACAAAGGAGAGCGACAAAATAAAGCCTGGAAAATGGCTGGGAATGCTCCTCCTTGTTACCTTGAGCTGCTGTGGTACCAAGCAGGACAGGACAGACAAAGCACTTTTCTTTTATTAAAAACAAAACACACAGACCTGGATTTGTGGACAACGAGGTACCTCTTTTAAAGCATTACAAAACCAAGCAGTGAAGTGTGAACGAAGTGGTTTTCTTTAAAAATACACTATCTGAAGCCGACTGGCCACTCTGCCCAGAACGAGCCTCTTCCAGCAACTCAGTGACAGTCGCTGCCCTCCTCACAGCCCTTGGCAGCGATGGCTATTTAGCAGCTCTTGCACCATTGAAAGCATTGTTTTATTGCTCACTATACCTTGGGCTAGTGTACGGCTTCGCCAATAGAGTCCTTCCTTGTTTCCTGTCATTTCCCTGGGCCGTGCCCATCCAGCTGCTCCCCTTCTCTCGGGCACTAATAATGTAAAGACAACGAGTCTCAGAAAGAGCTTTAAAGAAGGCAGTAAGTTCATCTTCAAGGGCCTAGCAGCTTCGTAAAAATGGGGATGGGTGGGTTGACTCTGAAAGCAGAATGCAAGCAAGGCCTGGCAGACAGCTTGTTGCCAAGGAAGGGTTAACATCTTCCCGCATCCAGCCATGAGCTACACCAAAGAGCTCCTCACGGCATGAGATGGGAAGACATTTCACTTGATGTTCTCAAATCCAACTTTTAAATTGCCCTTCAGAGGAATCTCCAGGCAGACAAGCCGACCTTCTGCAGAGAGATCAAAGAGAGGCGCAATCGTAGTGGCCAGGCCCTTTCATCTGGACAGACAACACCAGCACCAGGTACCTGTTGCTCCTGAGGGGGTGGGATGTTGAGAGAATCTCAGATTAACTAGGCGCGTCGGGCACCTGGTGCATACAGAGGGTGGAGGCGGACAGCAGGCAGGAGACACGCTGAGACTTGACAGGACACAGCGCACTTGCCACCCCTCTCAGCAATCTCACGAGATGTCCTTTTCTTCTTCTATGTATGAATGGGTGGGAGATGAGACAGGATCTCACTCTGTAGCCCAGGCTAGCCTCAAACTTGTACTCACTGTACCACCATGTCCGGGTGGGATGGCTTTTTGAAGCCACTGCTCTGGTGTTGATGTAGGCATATGCGGACGTGGGCAGTTTTGTGATACGTTACTTGATATCTCTGCGGAAAGAACCAACCGTTTGAAGTCTCTTTTTGAACCAGCCACATTTTCCCTTCTAAGTCTTCTGGATCACAAACAGGATCAGGCAGAATTACCCCAAACAAAGAACACCACCTTCATCTAAATCATCATACCTTCCTTTTCAAAACTCAAAGCAGCCAGGCGGTGGCGGTGCATGCCTTTAATCCCAGTACTAGGGAGGCAGAGACAGGTGGATCTCTGTGAGTTCAAGGCCAGCCTGGTCTACAAGAGCTAGTTCCAGGACATGCACCAAAGCTACACAGAGAACAAAAAAACAACAAAACCAAAACCAAAATAACTCAAAGCGAGGCAGACCCTGTGAGCGCCTGCACCTTGCCTTCGAGCCACTGGAACACGGCCCCTCAGACTGAGCTGAGATTAGCAGTGGACTATGGTGGAAACACCAACTGATTTAACTATCTATTTCTACAGATGGAGATGGAGACCAATCCCAGAAGCCACCATCAGTGCCCTTCACATAGCACTGACTGCATCCTCATGTTTTCTCGAGAAGGACTTGAAAGAAAACAGTGTCATAAGGCTCTACCCTCGACACACACAGCTTACAGTATGCGGTCACAGAGCATTTACAGTGCTTCTGGGGTCCACACAGCTCATGCATGTGCATTTTAATAGATATGACATGAAGATTTCTAGCAAAGAAACACATGTCTCTGCCCAGATCAATACTTAGAGAGTTGTTTCCATGTTATGAAATCAAGGAGAGCTAGGAGTTTATAGGGCAGCCTTCACAGATGAGGAACTGGCTCATGTAACTGAAGTATGCATAGGATCTTCAAGATAGGAGCCCAGATGAGGAAACCTAATGCTTCAAGTCCAGAAGGGTGGGTGGAGTGTGGGCCAGCACCTTCTGTCCTGCCTCCCATCCAGGGTCTGTCCTTGGGGAGCAGGTCACACTCGAGGAGAGGCAGACATACAGGTGCCTGCAGGAGAGCAGCTTGCAAAAATGTGAGCTCTGGGGTGCCCTGGAAGGGTAAGGGTGTGTGTGTGTATGAGAGAGAGAGAGTGAGAGAGAGAGAGAGAAAGAGAGAGGGGGGGAGGGAGGGAGGGAGGGAGGGAAAGAGACGACAGACAGATAGACAGACAGACAGACAGAGGAAATGAGCCCTGAAAGTGTGTCTTTAGATCTTTAGATTCTGGTTACTGTCATGATTGCCTATGCGCCTTCTTGAGAAAGTCGAGTCCACCTTCTGAAGACCACAGACTTCTGATTTTGTATCTTTTGAAAAACTAGAAAATCAGAAGAGAGGCAATCTGACTTTGATTGATCTTTTGTAGTGCTGGAACTTGAACCCAGGGCCTTGTATGTTCTACGCTTGCACCCTGCTGCTGGGCTTTATCTGCAGCCACTAAATCTGATGTTGAACAGAATTTCTTCGAGTATTGTAAGAGCCCAGAGCATCCCACGTTCAAGCAGTCCAGATTCCTTTGGGCCGAAGTCTGCTTTTTACTCTGGGATTCAGACTTCCAGGGGTATAGCAGCCTACCATCTTAGGCTTGTCATGAATGCAAATGGCGAATAATACGTAACAACACAAATAAAACCCACTGATTTTGTTCTGAAATGCTTTTCTCAGCGAATGACTCCTAAAATGATAGGCTCAGTGCAGCGGACAGAGGGCACTCAGGAACAGGAAGAGCCCAGCGGAAAGCTATGGCCAACAGCCTGGCTCAACCAAGTGCCCAGAACACTATGAACTGGAAGCTTAACACCAGTTGGATGCTAAAAATTGATAGAACACTTAACCCCAAGGCTGTACCCATTGTTTCCTCCTGTTTAAAACACTAAGTATCTAAGGCTTTTACAAAAGAAGTTACATTTAACTTTTCACAGAAACAAATTTCAAGAAGTTAAAATTTCTGAAGAAGAGATCTGTTTGAAAAGTGGAAAGCAGAACAATGTTTCCAAAAGCATCTTATGGGTCAACTGCATGGCTCAGCAAGTAAAGGTGACTGCTGCCAAGCCTGGTGACAGGAGTTCGATCCCTGGAACCCATGTGTGGAAGGAGAGAACCAACTCCCATGTATTGTTGTCTTCTGACTTCCGCACACTGGTACATAGGTACACACAGAAACTGATTTTTAGAAAGGGGCACCTTCCACAGAATATATCCTAAACCACCCAGACTGTTTCTGTAGGTGGCATTTTATCTGTATAGATAACACGATCTTCATGAATAGACCACCAATGAACTTGTCACCAGGTAGGACCGACATGAAATGAATCTCAAGTGGACTCATTGTCACATGAACTGCCCCCTGTTCCAGTGACTTCCAACGAATGCTAACTCTGAAGTTTCAAGAAGTCTGTGCAAACACAGGAGATGGCAGCTATGGAGCCAGCTCCTGGCACCTGCTTGGAACAGCGCCCTTGGCCCACTGTCATATTATAGCATCTCTCTGCATTTTCTCCTGGCTGTGGGAATAAAACAAACCCTTAAATGACAGTCGAGTGTCTGCAAAATCCTCACCAGTGATAACTCAGTGGAGACGTAGCAGGTGTTTGTACCTCAGAGAAATATGAAGCGCGACAGAAGCACCAACAGGCTAGCAGGAAGGTGCTGTTTTTATACGGCAGTGAGGAAGGAAGATGTGGAAAGACCCTGGGTGCATGGGGTTCTCCTGATACACAGTGCCAAGTGTCAAGGGCTGAGAGGTGGAGGAAGACATTAAATAAATAATAAAAAGTCCCATACCGGAACAAAAAAGGGTCACTCAGATCATACAATTGGTGGTGAGGTCCTGAAATCTTGGCTGCTGCATTTGGTGCGCTGTTGGGGTGGGGGTGGGGGTGGGGCAGAAAGCAAGGGTAGATTCTGTTTCATTCTGCATATTTTTGGGTATGTTATGAGTGGTTCCAGAGGTCCTGGTCACTCTTTAAGAATCTCACCTTAGTAAAATAGAGTCTTTCACTGTCTTCACTTCAGGGAGCCACACACTGGACAGATCTACCTGACAGGAACGGTCACCCGCGTCTGTAAGTATAGTTTCATACCCAACATGCCTCATCTGGGATTATCACTCTCAGGTGAACGTCTAACCACTCAAGGGAGATGAGGATGGATCTCTGGCCCTACTTCCTGCCTCTGAGCAGGGTCAAGTATGGGCAAGCTGCCTTAGAGCCCACAAAAGCTACTCTGACATCTGTCACAGCTGAGGATGTGAGAAGGTGAGATCATAGCCACCACACTTCACAGAGCAGACAGCATTCTTGTATCTTCTGGGAGGAGGGGCACAGGGAGCCTGACCTCATTCCTGAGGTCATTCCCCTGCTTGTAAAGAAGGGAAAGCATACCCTGGGATCTGCTACAGGAGTGAGGTGGAAAGTCTGACGTGGGCTTACTTGGCTGACAATTCTAACTTGGGAAGCGTGATTTTTATGCATGTTGTAAACAAATTGTAACACCTTACACTAAATGCAGTTCCTCACACAAAATCTGTGAAGTCCTGACATAGGTATCCCTGAAGCCCAGACCGGGGCTCCTGGGCCAGAAGTAAGTTAAGTCAGGTGGGGCAAACATCCCAGAAGACCCAGCCCAACATTACTGTGCCCAGGAACTGAGAATCCCAGATCAAATACTGTCCAGATCAGGAGGATGGACATGAAAGTCAGTGCCCTGCAGCCTCTCGGGGGCCATCAGATGCCAGGCTGCCTTGCCAGTGAGATCTTGGGATCTGCCTGCTTCTGTGTTCCTCCCCTAACCCAAGGCCAGGGTTGAGGATACACATAGCCACGTTTGGCTTCTTTATGTGAATGCTGGGGATTTGAACTCGAGTACTCATGCTTGCAGAGCAAGCGCTCGGCTTCTGAATGCAAAAATTCGGCAATGCAGTTCCGGTATAAACCCACCCGAAAAGCACACGTTGCACTTTAAGGTGGAATCGACAGCCTAGAGCTCTCCCAGGCTCATAAGACACTGGTGGTAGCTTTCATTTCTTCTGTGTCTTTGCCTGATCATGGCACAGCTGGTTTCAGAAGCCAAGCTGCATGGTAAAGTCTTCCACTGGCATTTCTCTTCCTTAACTGTCTGATAAAATTCAATGCACTGGCCTGAATTTTCTTAGAAGGAAGATTGTTAACTCTCAGTGTCTTTAAAGTTGGTTGGCACTACTTGAAAGAGAATTCCCTCTCGTTTATCTAGACTATAGAGTTGGTCAGCAAGGATGTTAGGCATCGTTACTGACTCTGGACAGTTCAGGAACCCACTGGCACCCTCTTTCTTTTCTCTTATTTACTCGGTCCTCCAGCAGTGCATAAAGTGGGAAGCTCTGGGTTCTACCGCTGCTCATTTGCAGCAGCTGACAACACCAAAGATTTAAGATTCACTTTCTGGACTTCAAACCTGAGACAATCATGTGAGCAGAGAAGGGCTCTGACAGTTCCTGGAGCAGCACCAAGGCAGGGTAAAGGTGTGCAGGTGACAGCCACCCAGCCTCAACAGCAGGGGCAGCAGCAGGGTTCCCTTTATTCAGATGCCCACAGTCAGTGTCCTGCCCTGCATTTCACTCCCAGAGTGAAACGGAAGACCAAGCCAGGAAACTTTCAGCACCTTCTGCTAGAGGACCAAACAGGGAAATTAAGCGAATCTACATCATAAACCACCACGCCTAATCAACAAGCCACTGTAAAACAAGCCACTCTCTTTAAGGGATAATGGATAAATACGAGAACACATAAAAATAATCAACTTGACATCGTGGTTTGCCATCCTACTTAATAGATTACAAATTCCAGATAGACAGCTTTCCTCTTGTGCACGGCGGTTTGCGAGATGCACAGGAAATCGATATTTTCTAATTCAACTTAGGCAAGAGGGTCTGATTTTTAGTGTCTGTAATAGTTTTTGAAAATCAGACTGGAGAGCGGAGGTTGTGAAAATGTGGGTACTTTAGCCGACAGCCAGAGGACATTTCATGGCTAGCTGGGTTAATGAGAGATAGAGAAGTACACTTCTGAAAAGGCCCCGAATCTGACCCCTCTCACACCTGCGCTTCTCCCTGACCCTCACCATCCCTTCGGCCCCCTGGGCCACTTCAGCCACTGACTGGTCATTATTCCCCAAGCCACCCTGCCACCCAACCTACCCATTGCTGCCCACAGGACATCTAAGTCCCTTAAAACCTTCTGATGGCCTTCTAATAGACTTAGAAGATGGAATGAGTAAATGAGATTTTCCTCAATTTCTACTTTATCCTAAATTATTTATAAACAATTGGAAATAAAAAATAAATTAGGTATTTTGGAGTCTGTAACACGAAGGTGAACTCATGACGCTGGGATATGAAGGACAGTGACGGGCAAACAGAAACACAAGGACACTGTTCTCAGTGTCTTCTCTTCAGATACAGTCCCTGACGGCAAAGCAGAGTATCAGAAATGCTACGAGTCTCACTGCCCAATGTGGCGACAACCACTCCCTCCTGGATATTTATTCTTGATTATCTGAATTGATGTAATCAAGTGCCCATTTTCCTCAGTTATGCCAGCTACACATCAAGTGCTCCAGAGCCACATGTGGCCAGCCGAGGCTATCCTGACAGTGTAGACACAGCTCAGTGCATCGCCGCGGGATCTTCTCCTGGGAGGTGATGTCCTGGGCTGAGGACTCATGGCAAAGGTAGAACTGAAGGCACAGAGATGTGAAGATGGATCAGCAAGATGTCACTCAAGCCAAGAGGGCACCGGGACATGGGGTGGTGGGGAGGGAGACTGAAAGGTGGAAATGGAATGCCATCTACAAAACCATAAACTCCTGTCTCCACATGCACGGGCATCAAGGAGAACGTCTCAAATGAAAGGCAGGCACCAACATTCCAGGGAATGGTACCTCGCTGTAACACTTGAAAAATAAACAAAAGCACAAGAAAGGGACCAGCAAGATGTCTCTGCAGGTAAAGGCACTATGGCCAAGGCTGATGATCTGAATTTGACCCCTAAAATCCATGTGGTTCTAGAAGGAAAGAACTGACTCCCCCTGTCTTCTGAACACACACACACACACACACACACACACACACACACACACACACAGTAAAACAATAACAACAACAGAAAACGTACAAACCAAAGATTGTTGTGGAATATTATTTTAAAATGTGTTATGATGTGGAACTCCCCTCTGTATGCTGTGAGTATGTCTTATGACCATCGGTAAATAACGAAGCTGTTTCTTGCCTGACGGTAATAAGACGTTCACAGCATACAGAGGGGAATCCCACATCAGTGCCACATTCACTGATGCCGTGACATATTTGTTTAATGATGCAAGGATGTGTTGCATTCTTTTATGTTGCATTTGTTTAACTCTGTGAAGCTGTGTTACTTTGCCTGACTAAGCCACCTGATTGGCTTAAGAGCTAAATGGCCAATAGCGAGGCAGGCGAGGAGTAGGAAGGATTGCCAGGCAGAGAAAATAAATAGGAGAAGAGAAAAGAGGGGAGCAAGAAAAGGAGGAGAGAGGACACCAGGGGCCAGCCACACAGCCATACAGCCAGCTATAGAATAAGAAGTAAAGAAAGATATTTAGAATAAAGAATGGTAAAGACCCATAGGCAAAAGGTATATAGAATAATTTAAAATTAAGAAAATCTGTCTAGAAATAAGCCAAGCTAAGGCCAGGCATTCATTAAAAAAAAAAAAAAAAAGAATAAGTCTCCATGCACTCATTTGGGAGCTAGGTGGTGGGACCCTCAAAGTGTAAAGAAAAAAACAACTATAAAAGACAATCACAAAAATCAACATCAGATGAAACTAACTGCAGGCTAAGCAAAATCACCAGGTCAGAGGAATACTTCATACCCATAAGGAGTTGAGCTATGAAGAGAAAACAGTGCTGGGGAGACAGCTCGACTGGTCAGAGTGCTCGCAATGAAAGCATGAGAACCCAGATTTAAATCTCCGTGCAGACATGGCCATGATGCCCATAACCCCAGTGTTAAGGGGCAGAGAGATCAGATCCCAGGAGTTCACTGGCCTGCCAGACTAGACCACATGGCAAACATGGAACTCAGTGAAATACTTTATAGAAACAAAATCTAAGGGAGAGAGTGACAGAGGAAGACACAGGAACATACATTTACACACATGTGTGCATACTCAGACCTCGCCCACATGCCCACACACATCAAGGGAATACAGGAATCCTAATGGTTATGATACTAATGACAAGTCCTCAAAATATATAAGGCAAAGATTGATAAAACTAGAATAGAAAGACAAAGGGCAAGACATACACTTGAGCAGTTAAGAGCACCATCTGCTCTTGCAGAGGACCAGGCTCAGTTCTAACTCTCATAAAGAGGTTCACAACACTCTGTAACTCCAGTTACAAGGGATCAGACTCACTCTTCAAATCACACACACACACACACACACACACACACACACACACACACACACGAACGCGGGGGGGGTGTTGATAAAAAATAGATTCTTAAAAATAGAGGAAGACAAATCGGTTCTTCACTTACATAAGAGGGTGAGAGATCAACATGGAAAGAGAAGGTAGGTCAGAGAAAACATGAGAAACCCAAGTAGCACATTCTACCAACCTGACCCCAGGGAACTGTGGAAGGTGGCACGCAGCAGCAGAGTGGGAACTTCACGAATGTGCACGTAGCGCCTGCCAACATGGACCACACTCACAAGTCAGACAACCCCACAGGTGAAGGCAGGAAGCATGATGGAAAGTAGGATTGTAAAATACATCTAAATGACCAAGAACATCAGACCACACTTGTAGGATGCATCTCCAGCCACACTTAGAGGGTTAATTTATAGGTTTAAAGAATTATATCACCAGATAAGCTCAAAACAAGGGCCAAAGCTTTAACATTAGAAAGTCAGGACAGAATAAATTATAGAGAAAAAACACTAACGAGTGTAAATGAGGAGAACAGAAAGCTGAAACGAGGAGAGAAACCTCCACAGAAGCCAAGCCCTGTCACTGGAACAGATAGGATAGCCAAACCCCAATAGGAATGCTCTAGACAGACAGAGGGAGAGAAGTACTAAATCATGAATGAAAAGGAAGCAAATTACGAAAACCCAGCTATGAGGAAAGAGACGATCTAATGATACTGTATTAACCCTTAAGTAGAACAAGTAACAAAACTGTTACAAAAAAAAAAAAAGCAGATGCCACCAAATATTTAGGTTAGGAAACAAAAGCAATAGTAGACAACTGGGTTAAAAAAGGGAAGAGAGAGAGAGAGAGAGAGAGAGAGAGAGAGAGAGAGAGAGAGATCTCAAGGCATTCTTGAAGTCAGCATGATATCAAAAGACATCACAGAACAACTGCACATCAATATTCCTCTGAGCAAAAGTAATTTAACAAATACTATAGCAGGTGCAACAACATTGCTTAAGCACTGAATACTTCTCTGCATATGAAATTATACATACACAGAGAGGTATCCAAATATGCTTTATCTTAAACATTTATCACAGGCATGTAAGATTTGCTTAAACATTGGAAAATAGCTAATATAGTTTCCCTTGAAAGACTGAAAGACAAAAACACAAACATTTCAATGGAAGCCCAAAAGGGTGGAAATGCAGTTCACTTGATTGGCTGCTTACTTAGCATTCTCATGGCCTTGAGTGACCAATCCCAATCTTTACATCTTAACTTATTATGATTTAATCACTTAAAATTGATGCATTATCCTTATGGGAAAGTGACAAATGTGAGCAATTTCCAACTGTATCATAAGATTCGGTTGTGTTTTATATGAAGTTAAAGCCAATGCACTCTTAAATTTCTCAGGAGCATTGCAAGGCAAAAAAAAAATCCTCAAATAAAAATGATTTAAGTTGAAAAAAAAGCATATACAGCCATTTATAAGAACTCCATCGACTATGATACAGAACAATTTCTTTAACCTGAGCAAGGTAGTTTACATAGAGCCTGAATTTATATTTAATGGTAAAATATTGGGTGTTTTGCCCACATCCCCACAACAAAGAGCAGAGGAGAATGTCAATTTTCCCGTTGCTGTTCACAGTTTGGAGATACTAGAAAATGCAATATGACAGGGAAAAGGGACACAGGGAGAAGGACTGAGAGGGCAGAGACGCAGACATATCTCTCTTTTCAAGAAGGCTGAGCTCAGAAGACGAAACACCAAAGAACTCTTGAGCTCCTGAACTAACATGCATGCTCAGCAAACTCACAGTATACAAGATGTACTTACAAAAGGCTTTATTTTTTTTACTCACTCATATAGAAATACTGAGAACTAAGAAATACTATTCATTAGAATCAAAATACATGGGAAATTCATATATAAATCTAAAAATATAGCTAAAGGATATAGAAACTCAACCTACAAAACATTGAGGTATATCAGTCACAAAATATACTGAGACCAGGCTCCCTATAAAGAACATAATCATAACCCCCAAATCATAAGCTTAAAAAGATTACATTTACTTATCTATTTGTTTAGCTATTGGGGGAAACACATGGCACGGTGCACATGTGGTCACTTCTGGATGTTGTTTATCTCTTCCTCCTGTGGGTGCTGGGGATCAAACTGTGGTCACCACACTAGGAGGCAAGTCCATTATCTACTGAGTCATCTTGCTGGCCCCTGATCATAAAATGGCTCATAGTGAGTGGCAAGGCTGGGCGCTGAAAGTACCAGCGTTTGCTCTGTGGATTGGCTGAGTGAAGAGTCACAGAGCAGAGACGGGGTGGGGTGGGGTAAGGGAAATGGGAGGATACAGACTTCACTGCTAAGAGGCCGTAGAGAAAACTGGATGTTGGAAGACACTCAGGGACGATCACACAGCAAACAAGGCTCCAGAGAGCTGAGTTATAGAGACTCATCACCATCCGAGAGAATGAGGAGACTCTCCAAGATGTTGACTGCAGTGTAGTTCCTTGTTTAGGGGAATAGGTGACTGTGTAGGACTTCTGAGATGATCTCTGGAGAGGATGCAGTGTAAGATAGAGACAGTGGTTGGGGACACGGTTACTGAGATGGATAGTCGCCATGTCCTAAGCAGGCCTGGCCCTCCCTCCTAGTTCCAGAGCTCAGTTTCTGGGCTTCAGCATCTTCCTTCTATCCTGCTCACCCCTGCCTCATAGGACGCATCTCACCCTACCTTTCATTAAAGCACTCTATCCTGAGCTGGCTCCTTGCAGCCAAACTCTTCACACATGCCCAGGGCATGGGGTCCAACAGGCACCCAGGTGGCAAGACACATGTTCCTTCAACACTCAACAGCAGGGCCCCTGGCCCTCTCTAGATGGAAGCCCACCCTGCATGCTATGTCCTTTGCCTATCGGTGGTTATCTCGATAACTGGATCTTCACCTTTCTTTCTTTTTTTGGCCCTATTACTTTTCCAGTGGTCCCTCCCCTCACACAAAGGGTTCTATCTTCAAAGCCCAAGTCATGCTGCTGTGCTGGAACTGAAGCCTCAAAGCTATCTTAGCCTTAGGACAGCATGCACTGTGACACCGCAGTGAAACTGGCTGCTCACAGGTAAATGCACGCAGGGCTGCATGTTCGGGGCTGGGGTGGGGGTTGGAGAACACCTTTCCCATAAAAGCATTGCCAGGGAGGCTGGCTATGTTGAAATAGAGCCAAACAAAATTTCCTATGGAAAAGAAGCAGATGATAGTTACTGACATCAGAGACTTCTGCCAACCAGCCCTCAGATGATATAAGCTATTCACAGAAAGTTCAGGGATCTGGATAAAATCACCACCCCAGTCCCCATCAAGAATAGTGTGAAGGAAAAGGAGAAAACTGTACACCCTTTGCACACACCTGTCAGGCCTCATTCAAACCTGTCTATGTGTGTGTCCCATTCAAACCTGTTAAGTGTGTATGTGTGTAAGCTGTACACCCTTCACATGCACCCATAAGGCCCCATTCAAACTTTGTGTGTGTGTGTGAGAAAGAGAGAGGGAGGGAGGGAGGGAGAGAGAGAGAGAGAGAGAGAGAGAGCTCCTGCCACTGATACTTTCTCCTTAAACAATGAAACTGGACCAAACCTAATTTCTAGGAATTTGAAACAACTGGGAAACGACTTTCCCCTGAAATCCCAGCTGTCAATGTATGCCTTCCAATCTTGGGTAGAAAACGGTGCTTGCGTTAAAAGACAAGAAATGCTACCAGTTTCTTCTTCCTGATCTCCATCAAGTCTCTCCCCACGACCCCCCCCCAAGACACACCCTAAAGCTTTCTTTCTTCATGCACACACATTCTAAAAGCTTACAAATTCCTTCTCAACTAAAGGCATTAAAAAGAATCACAAGTGAGGTTTAAGACAGAGATAGGGGAGGAAACACCCAGCAGCTGAAGTTGGGAGCATAAATGATGCAGGAGACTGTGCAGCGCAGCGGTGAACACGTCCGAGAAGTGCTCCTCACCACACGGTTCAACCATGGGCGCCTCCAGCATGGCCTGAAAAGCACAGCACACTGTAGCCTGGTGTCAATTTAAATGCATTGAACACCAAAAAATGCCCCCACTAAGGCTTCAAACTTGTACAGCACATTTCCTCTCAACCCAACGAGATTGCCTGTCACAGCTGACACGGCTCGTCAAAAGTTATCCTTCACTGCTCATGGGCAACACGGAGGGTCAAAAGACCAAGTACAATGGTCTAGCCCATCCCCATTTTTTTTCTCCTTCAGAGCAGCGGATATTGAACTCTAAAATGACAAGACAGAGCAGGTTGAAACGGCTGCCAGAGAAGCGGAAGCTGTCCAAGGCTGCTGATCTTTGAGGGAAAAACTAGCCACACGTGTATGTCAGGGCTGGGATCATACTCTTGACAAGTGCACACAAAGAAGCTGCGGCCAGCATGGGGACACTGCAGGGCCCTTGGTTCTGGCAACACAGCCAACGTGCACGCTTGGAAACTGGGCATGATCGCTATAGACACCAGGCCACGTGTCTACACTGTACCTGCAGCACAGGCGTGGGGTGAGGATGGGCTCCTCACCTAGAAACTGTTCTTCAAAGGGCTGCTGTGATATAGCCTGGCAAAAGAGGGGAATGCAGAAACCCCGCTGAGTCATGATGGATCTGGAGGACGCTGTGCCGCTGAAATAAGACTGGGCCACCCCACTTGGTCAAGGTTCCCAGACAGGGCTGATTCAGAGGGCGGAGCGGCAGGAGACTAGAGAAGGCAGAGTTGGCATTTGACGTGGATGGTCTTGGCTTGGGATGGAGCGCTCCCAAGTGATGGCTACATGACAAAATGAACTGATCGTGGTTAATGCCAGGGAGCCACCCACTTACTATGGCCAAGAATGAATTCTTTCAAAATAGCGATATGTTCACTGTGGATGGGCAGAGCAGTCAGAACAGAGGTGCTGATTCTGCCTGTATCTGTGTTTCCCCCCCTGCACAAAAGGCACCCTTTAGGAAGAGAGAACTATCAGCCACCTCTTCATTGACGATGCCCAGCAAGGCTGGACAGGTGCCTGATGATGTCCTGGGGAACACACGTGTGGGCCCATGGCAGCACCTGCCCTGAAAATGGCTGTGTGAGAGACTATTTAAACAGCACATTTGGACCTTTTAAGTTAGAATAAACACCAAAAATCTGTAAAGGTTGAGGAAGCACATATTCCGACAGGAGACTACCTTCCTTCACAGAATTGCCTAAGGTGACACCTGAGAGGGAGGTGACCTCAGACACAGAGATGTCAAGACCAGCCCGATACAGGCCTGCCTCCCATAGGATATTCTCTAACAGTGGCTCGCGACCTCCCTAATTCTGACACCCTCATGTTGTGGTGATTCCCAATCATAAAATTCTTTTCCTTGCTAATTCCTAACTGTGATTTTGCTACTGTATAAATTATAGTGTAGATATCTGATATGTGACCCCTGTGGAGAGGTCATGCCACTCCCACCAAAGGGCTGCAATCTGCCACTGTTCTAAAAACTTGAGGGTGGGCAACCGCCCAGGACAGGGCCCACCTGTGACCAAGTACACCCAATCCAAGGATAAAGACGGGATACTGAAACCACCCAGCAGAACGAAGGGCCGAGGACGTCCCTCCCTTTTGTACCATTTTCAGTCACGGAAGCCTGTACCTACCTGAGCATCTGGACTTACAGGACACTCTCAAAGACTTCCTAACAGGCCCCAGGGACCACAGCTCCCACATTAGACCTAATAGATTAAGGCTCTATTTCCATCCGCACTCCTCAGACCTGGCTGGTTTTGCTCATCTCAACGTCCTAAAACAACGGTTTTACAAAATACAGTATCTTAGATGGACCACGGCTACATGGTCTGTGGTGGCAGTCTGCACTCAGTTTCCTTCCATACGACCCTATGTGCAGTGCACACACCAATTCCCGTTACAATGTGGGAATCTCTGCCTGGCACAGAACAAGCCTTCAGCACTATTCCTCACAAGAGCTGCTGCTCTCCCCCAACCCAGCTACCAGGAGAAGAAGGCTCTGATAATGGCCGAAGCCCATTTTACTGTTACTTTCCATAAGACCTTCCATAAACTGGCATCCCCGGGCCTCCCTCATCATAAAAAGAACGGAAGCCACTTTAATAGAATTATTACACAGTGGTACCTGACAGAACCCTTTCCAGGACCCGCACTTCACACACCCGGTTTCTTCGGAACGACCGTGAGAAACATCTGAGCCCAGATTCGGACTCTTTCCAGGGCAGGTGAGTTTGAAGCCTGGCTGCCATGGGGACAGCAGGCCTAGCCTCCTCACATCCTTTGGGGATGTCTCCAAAGGTCCCTCCAGTAGCAGAGCTCTCTGTAGGGCAGGCAAAGACCTTAACTGCAGCCCAGGCACCACAAAAGCCCCTGTTTCCTCCTGTCTAGTCATGCTGTGTACTCCTGGCTACAGGGGAAGACTCAACAGTCACTTGCAGGTAGCTATCCATGTACAAGAGCCTGTTTCCAGGGAACTTGCGCTCTGGCTTCTGGGATTCAATGCATCAACTTATGCTGTGCACCATGAAGTCCAAATATTTCCTGAGGACCTAGTTTGTGCCGGTACACTGTTGTGGGCCCTCGGTGCAGCAGTAAGCCAGCCAGTCTCTATGGAGGCTATAGTCTAGTGGAACAGAAACAAATGAATCAAGATAATTGCATGCTCCTTTGAGGCTTTGCAAACTGTTTCCTATGGGCCACACAGTCCACATAAGGCTTTAGGTTTTCGGGTCAGACTGTCTTGTTGCAACTCTCCCATTCTGATGTCGGAACAAAGCACGGCCGCATGTGATCAAGTGTTCATGGCTGCGTTCCAACAGAGCCATGTTCACAAAGCAGTGGCTAGACTTGAGAGCTGCTGACAGCCACCCCCCGCCCCCGCCTGCTAGGCAGTGAGAAGCAGAGTGGGAAAATGAAGGGGAATGCTATGTCAGGGATGGGGGACCAGTTACATGATGGCCTGGTACACGGCAAGCAAAGCATGGGGTGGGACAGACTTGATAAGGAGACCAACATGGTAGGAGCAGAGCGGCTGAGGAAAGGGGAGGAGGGAGGGTCACAGAGAAGGGAAAGATAGCTTTGGCCTTGTGGCCTCAGGAGACCAGCAGCCTTTTGTATGGTCTCTAGCTTTAAAGCAGTGTTGGTGACAATTATGGACAATGAAAAGATATTGCAAGGAAATCACACTGTCTTAAATAATCAACATGTCTTAATGTCAAATATTTTTAAATATCCCATATCTTCAAATGATCCCACCTTATACATAGACTAGAGGTTATTCTGCTAGATAAGAACCTGCCACCAGAGAAATCACTGGCCAGCTGTGCCTTAAGAAAAATACTTCTGAAGCAGATCCCAGTATCAGCCTGTGGCTTTTGATGCCCCTTTCTTTGCTTTTTCAAACCCCAATGCAAAGTCCTCCAGTCTCCGAGTCTCTGTACTGTCCACGCTGTCACCAGCAGCTCTAGCATGCCGTCCTGGGTGCCCAGTCCCCAGGCACAAGAGATTTTGCTCTCTTGATACCCTCTGCCTCATTCAGTCTGTACTTTCAATATGATTCCCAAGCTCAGATCTTACACCAGTGCTGAACGGAAGGAAACATTGGTCAAATGCTTTGACCCGTATGCTCCCTGGTGTTCACGTTAGTATCATTGCCATAAGGTTTGCTGAGAGCAGAGCAGGACTGTTCTGGTTCTTCTGTACCACATGTGGCCAACACATGCACCATCATCCGGTTAATCTGCATAGAAAACAGAGTGGTAACAAGAACTCCATGCTGTCCCTAGACGATGCATCTTACTCGCTTCTGAGAGTCATCTCTTGTTGGGGCTGTCACTGTGGTCCCAGCATAATCCTGCCCTGTAGCCTGCTCAGCATCCCTCAGTCACACCTGCCCTGAGAAGGCCTAGGTACTAAGTGTACAAAGAACACAGCACCTTATAGCCGCCAGCAGCCAACATTCAAATGCGGACCCCAGACGGACACTATGTTTGTTATGCATGCTTTATTTCACTTAATCAACTGTCATGACCCGCCGTACACAGACAGCAAGTGAAATCAGAGACATCTCCGGACTTCACACCCAGTATAGCTGAGGAAGTTGGATGGCCACACAGGACAGACCCCAAGTGAGTCTCATTTCTCTTGGCTTCAAAAAGTTCCCACATTCCCCATTTAAAAGTTACCAAAAACTGCTGAGATAATTACCACACTTAGGAATGTGTTTAAGGAATACCATGAAGAAATGGGCAGAAAGGTGGAGGAAGAGACGATTAGGTAGAAATGCTAAATTGGAGTGCATTAAATTCCATGCAGAGATTAGCCTTGTTTTTAATACAAATAAAACATTAAAAGCGTAAGATAAAAAGGCATACCCCAGTGCACCGGCTTTCCAACAGAACGTGCTCAATCCAAGTCATCCTTATAATTTCAAAGCAGTGCTATTTGCTTTTTCTGAGACGTCTTATTATTTATACATTTACACTGGGTGAGAGTAAAAAGGCTGTAGTACATCTTGTAATGAGAAATCGGCCCCACCGATGCGGCTACCCAGCTAACCCGGGATTTCACCCTGTCTACCTTCCATTACAACCCAACTCCATGTATGACTAACTTCAGCAGGCCCCTCTGTGTAGAGACTATTCCACACTCTGCTCGGGGCTAAACATTCTTCTGTGTATATACTAGTAAATTCAACAGCCTTTTTAACATCTGAGAACGAATTACTGACAAGTCATTTTTCCGTCCCGTATTGCGAGTCAACGTGGCAACCCTGTTTTTTTTCTATTATAAACATGTACTGTACCCTGGCTCCGAGTCGTTCGAGATGCTGATACAAGATTCATAATGGCTGTCAGAATCTGCAATTTTCCTTTTTGTTTTATGAGGTCAGGCAATATTACATGCACTCATATATTCCATTTTCCCAGCTGAAAACCTTCTCATTTGAGCCCGACAGGTTGAGGGAGCCATGATTTTGCAACCTCGTGTGTGAAACACGGCACAAGGGGGCAGGTGGCTAACCCCACATTCTCCTCTTGCTCTTGTCCACTGGCAACAGTAAATTAAACTGTCAAAACTGGAATTGTCCTGTCATCAACAAAGCTATAGCTTCACCAGCACCGCAACATCAGATATATTTCTAATTCTGCATTTCCCTGCACCTGTAATTTCATCAGAAATTCGCACTGGACCATGGTGAGAAGCTGTCCAAGGGACACTGGCATTGTGAATTCCTTTAGAGGTTCGACATGACATTTCAAAGGCAGAAATTAATGAACAATTCCCGCAATTTGTAATATATATAAAAAGGGTGTTCAGCGCAAGGTCTTGGCCTTCAGCGGACCCTTTAAAAGGGCAGACGTGCTAACGTGGGTATGACATGCCGTGAGGCACGTTGGGGAGGAAATTACACGCCTTGCTCTGGAAACAAAGCAAGGCGCGGACACCCTGGTGGCAGCAGGTAACCCACCTGCAAGTTACTTAATGGTCATAGTTTGGGCACCGGCCTGGAAGGCTGTAAGAACCGTTTGGGGTCAGGAACAGAACATGGAACGACCTTTTCGGATAGCATTCACGTGCAAAGTAACTGGCTCTTACACTAAAACGCTATGGGACAATTCACTGTGCTCATAGCTGTCAGTCAAGCCTGTCCTTTTGTGCTGTATGCAGGGGTACATATGCACATGTGTGGACAAGCATGTGGAGACCAGAGCAACATTAGGGGTCTCCCTCTGCTGTTCTCCACCTTATTCTTATTGTGTGTGTGTCTGTTCTCTCTCTCTCTCTCTCTCTCTCTCTCTCTCTCTCTCTCTCTCTCTCTCTCTCTCTGTGTCTCTCTGTGTATGTGTGTGTGTGGCCACAAGAGGGTATAAGATTACATGAAACTGGACTTGCAGACAGTTGTGAGCTACCTGCTGTTGGTGCTGGGAACCAAATTTAAGCCCTGGGAAAGAGCAGCAAGTGCTCTTAACCGCGGAACCTTCTCCCCAGCTTCTCCACTTTAGCGTTAAGACAGGGACTCTCACCAACCTAGAATATACTGATTCAGCAAGGCTGGCTGGCTAGCAAGCTTCTGGGATCCTCTTGTCTCTGCCTCCTTGATGCGATGCTGGGATTTGAGGTCTGGACTACTGTGCACCACTTTTTTTTTACATGGGTGCTAGGGATCCATACTTAGGTACTCGAGCTTGGCCAGCAAGCACTGAGTCACACACACACACACACACACACACACACACACACACACGCACACACACGTTCCTGCATGCATGCACGCGCACGCATGTTTGTGTGCACACAGTATTCCACAGCCTATCTTATCACTCCTAGGTAATTCTTCCTCAATGGTCCTTAAAGAGCAGAAGCACCCTCTTCTTTTTCAGGATTAAGTTGGGTGCAGGTTCCTGAACTTCAATAAATTACTCCTAATTGTTAAAAAAAAAATTAGACTCCTCTCTGTGCCGCAGGCCTCTCCAGAAGCAGCTTAGGACCTTCTAAAACCCAAGAATGGCCCGTGCCCTTTGGTCCCACAAACTTGGCAATTGAAAAGGAACATTTCTGACCCTCTCCAAACAAGATAAAGCCACAAGTCCCACTGTTATCAATGAAGCGCTGCATTCAAGTACTGTTATGTGTCACCCCTACAAAAGCCCACTGCTTATCAATCATTCTGCTCAAGACAGAAAGTTAAATTGAGATGAGGAATCATTTCACAGCTTAATACAGTCAAAGCGACTCAATATTCCTTTATTAATTCTCATTTAATATCACTTTAAATTGCTGCCATTATTATCCTACCGTAGACGAAAGATTCTGTGTAATTAGTCTGTATTAAGCCCTTTTTATTTATAAGGAGCCAAATAAACAAACCCACTTTAATTACCTGGGCTCCACAATATTGATCTGAGCATCAAAATTTAATATGACTTTATTTCAAATTTCCATATGACTAGTATTTAAATTTGTTCCAGCAATAACAATTTTGCAGGCACAAATGACTTTTCATTCAAAGTATGTAAATTACTGCCAGCGCCAGGCGCGGAGCACTTGGTGCCCACAGCATGTTTACGGAGACCTCAGGGGCCTCACTGCTGTGTGAGCTGCTCTCTGGTAAGGCAGGAAAAGCCACCAATTACCAAAAGAGACAAAAGTCAACGAAGACAGGGAGTCTTCTCCCTCCCAAACCATGTTCTCTCCCACTTCAGTACATGGTGTTAACGACATACAAATTTTGAGGTCATTAAGTATAAACAGGAATGGAAAGGCAGACAGGAGGAAGGCGGGGTATGCTCACGTCAGCATTTCAAGTACCCTCTTAATCCCACAGTGCAAGTTCCAGCATTATTGTCTCAATTTAACTTGCATTAGTACCTAGCACCTTGATTACACTGTTGGGTGGTAATCTTCGCCGGCACATGCCGTCATTACTTATGTCAAGCCTCTTGAGTTGTTATGAATACTACGTTGTTTTACGAGAGAGAGGAAATTAGTGCCAGTCCCCTAGAGTTTTGGGTGCTTAACACACAAGCACTGCGCGGCCCTCGCAAATCCCACAACAAATCCTTGTTTAGTGCCACGCGGAGATAAGGACTTTGCAGCAACGCTGGAGCATAAATAACTCATGTCCCTCTTTATTTGTAAATGTCAGAAAGAAAAAAAATCGTTGTTCTTTAATGTTGCTTTTCACGCAAACACAGCAGAATGTGTACGGCTAGTCCTGTATGTCTCTGTGTGTGTGTGTGTGAGTTGCATCCTGTAAATGTGTGTGTGTTGCATGTATGTGTGTATGGTGCATGTATGTGTGTAACCCACCCACCAACCCACCCTCAGATATACACACCAGTTGAGTAAGATGTTTGGAGTGAAGCCTCAGAACCATGCACACACAAAACAAAGAGATATCCACAACACGCGTTCGAGGATTGCTGTAAAATGCTGTTTTGGATGTATTTTTAATAAAAATGAACTTATCAAATCCAGGGGAAACATGTGGCCATAACACCAGCCTTTCCCGGGAGGACAATAAAAGTGGGGAAACGCTGCTGCACACGGAGTGCATTCTCCAGGTTTTTTTTTTTTTTTTAAATATGATCCACTATGTTGTTGAGAAGAATTATTTTCTGGTATTGTAGGGAATCCTCGCATTGTCTGTTTATTCTGTTTACACAGCAAATGAAACCTACACCATGAATAGGTGAACTCTCTGGGGAGAAGTCGGAATTCAGAAAGATGTACAGATGGGGACAGGGGCCCATGAAAACGGAATATAAATGAACGTGCCCTCCACAGTCACATCTGGAATGGAACAAGCCAAATAAATAATTTTGACATTAAAAGAAATTAAAAATCAAGCACCGCAAATAGTAGAATAAGTTTTTTTTAAAAGAAATAATATTAATAAGTTTACAGTATGTTTGAAATGGCATTTAAAATAATCAGTAAACACAGCCCCCAAATGGGTCTGGCTTTCTTTCTTCCTTTCAGGGACTAAAAATAAGCTACTTAAAATATTGCTCACCCAGAAGTCCTCATCTTGCCTTTTACAGCTGTACTTTTCTAGTTTAGAAACAAAACATGCTCAAGATTTGCATGTTGAACCTGCTCATGTTTAATTTAGCCAAACATCACGAAGAGTCTCGGGAACCAGAGGAGAATTAACCATAGGTTTACTACATAGTGGAGAAGCTGGGCCCAAATTGAAGGGTACCACACCCAAACACTGATTAGGTCGTGTCTTCTTTCTTGATCCCATTGCCATCTTTGTTTATGCAGCTTGGGTCAGACTAAACAAAAAAAGGAAGTCTCTGCCAGCCTCACTGGAGACAGCTGGAGATACTCTTATGAAAACACTAGAAGGCCTGGTGGTCACAGACTAAGCATAGGGCAGACTTGGGGTATATTCGGGGCCTTACTAGGAGCACCCCTCTTCCCAGCAGATTCATTTGGGTCCCCAGAGCAGGCAGAGCCCGAGAGGGGGCACTCCTTTCAGGAACCACACAGAGAAAGTAGCTGCCCCGATATGTCTGCAAATGACGCCAATTTTGAAAAATGGCTTCTGACAGCCCTATAAAACTTGCATGAAGTGACCGAGTGGGCGCTCTGGAGTCCACAGACTGACCACCAGCCGGCATGTCTGAGAAAGCACACATTAGCCGCTGCTGATCCTGTAAGTGGAGCCCTTGGCAGCCCAGGCGGATCTGCTGCCACCAAGCCTTCACTGTCCACTGCATATGCAAAGAATTTTTTTTTCAGAAGGTAAAATATTTTTCTGAGTGTAACAACAGGCATGACTTATTTCAGAATTAAGTGCTAGGCTCTCGGGTGCTTGGGGAAATGTAAACTACAATTTTTACTTCAAATCCACAATCCACTTCACTAGCTTGTGCTCTCCAAAGGCCCCGAGCAGCCCCTTAAGATGATGAGCATCGTAGAGAGCGCTTTGGTAAATCACGCAAGCAAGGAGCAGGGAGGAGACAAAGCCATTTCTCTCCCCATTTCATAAAATCAGCAAATTGATTTATAAACTGCGTTGGGTAGCAAATAAATACCAAGCTACAAATGGATAGCACCGACTTCTCAAACCCAGACCTCCTGCACTTCCGTCAGACGAGATGGAGGGCACCGGGTACCCCACCCCACCGCCAGCCCTCTACAGCGCACATTAACAAAGATAAGGAGGCATCGGAGCACGGCGCAGTTATCACAGGCGATCGGGTAGCATGAGCAGCACCTTTCAAACTACAGAATAATCTCAGTTTCAAATTACATAAAATAATTGGTGATTCCAATACAGCACTTAAATAAAAGAAAGTTTGCTGCCTTGCAGTGTTAGTGCTGGTATTTTTTTGTGCCCAACAAGCTGCCCATTCAAGAGGCGGTGTGCCTAATATTCTTGCCAACAAAGGCATTTGAAATTAGCAATTGCTTTTAGAAACTTTAATTACAATTTTAAAATGCTATTTCTGCTCTATAATAGATTCCAATTGTTTCAGAATTATCTGGCTTGCAAATAAAATCTACAGTAGATGACAATATTCCCAGGATTAATCACTCTTGAAATTCTAATATGCTCTTGAAATACCAAATAAAAAAGACAGCAATGTTGTTGATGTACTGAAAGCTTCTTGCTTTTTGCAGTTGGCTATTATTATGCATATCCAGGTAGAAAGTTAATTAACCCAAAGCTTAAGCTAATTATGATAGCAGAATGCTATCAACCCAACGCGCTCAGTCAGACAGCTGTCCGGAATTTCATTTGCTAATCATTTGTCTTTTGGCTGAGCATATGGAACATTTTCATGCTATCAGAGGAACAACAAACAGCTGAAAATCATTAACTAAAAACAATGTGCATAAAATCAGAAGCAGTTTTTTATAAAGCTTTGTGTCAGACAAAAAGCCAGATCCTTGCCCTATAAAAATTAATGATTATTTTGGTTCTTGTCCCTAAAAAAAATTTCAGCTGATAGCGCAATGAATATGTGATAAGAATTTGAGTTTTATCCATTTCTTGCTTATGTGAGCCTGCAAAAATATCCCAAAGTTGTAAGGGGCCATTCTAAGAACTGGGTTTGGGGAAGATTATGAAATATTATTAGGTTAATGCCTGCTGACTCAAAAATCACCTCAAAAAGACCTCTTTGTCTACTTCCTGTCAAACCTCAGTTTCCACGTACTCTATCTGGAAGATGACTCTGAGTTACAAAGTAAAAATGTGTGAAATACATTTGTGCACATTCCCTGAGCAATGTGTGACATTTCCGAGACCATCCAGAAATCCGTGCAGACACCAGAAAGACACATAAATCATAGGAAAAAGTTCACCTCTGCATGGAGTGAGAGGAGAGGCCTGGGTACTCTTCTCTGGTTGCTTCCTAGCACGTTATTCTTTGCATTCCAGTTGCGACGACCCGGATGCTGGATGCCAAGAGGAAATGCTGAAGACAGCAGAGCGCATTGTCCCTGGCTCTGTGTGGTCACCTCAGCACCGGGATCCTTCACCACTTTGATGGTGGTGCAGACTTCAGGCTGACCTTCCCGAGCACACCTTCTCTGAATCAGTCAAGACAAATGGACGTATGACCTTCACTCCATCTGTGAATCTCCCCAAACCTGCAGGGGTCTACCTGGGCAGGCCAATGACTTTAAGATACTGTGGCCCTGGAGCTGCCATCTTATCACGCGTGAAGATCAGAGGAGGCACATTCTTCTGACCCTACTGGGCAAGGGTGTTCTTGGCATTTTCCGCTGGTCACTGACATACTTTTCTTCCTTTCATTTATTAAAAAGCAATAGAGATGAAGACTCAAAAAAATGTACCTGTGTTGCTAACAGAAACACTGGGCCAGGTAGAAGAAACTTTTTTCCTTCCAGGAGAAGGCTGAGGTTTAACTTTTCGCATGAGGTGACACGTGCAACTGTCGCCAGTCAAAGGCTCAGCGGAGTCTGATTAATTGTTGGCCCATGGGGACGTCTGCTGGTCACGGACCACTGAGCTGCAGGGAATTTCCATGTCTGTAATATACCACTGTGACAAAATCGACTCTGGTTTTACTGCGGTGACCATGGGAGCAGTGAGAGCCTGGATCCCTTGTCTCAGATCTACTGTGATGCCTTGGGAAGACTTGAGTGCCAACTTACTCTTCTTAAGGTTACACGGGAGATGGCTCCTCGATGACATTAACTCCTCGGTGCCATCTTCCAAGACCTCTGTTTATTATGGACCATATTAAAGGGAGAGAAAAGAGACTCCTGGCAGGAATCTAACGCTAGGATCCAGCAGTGTGTGGGCCCTTCTATGCAAGCCTGAAACGAAGACCCCCTGGGTAACCAAAGCCCCTCATAAAGGGTAAGGTGCTGGTAGGGCCTTCATCTCTTCCCATGAAACTCACCTTCTAAGGCAATTCTGAGCCCAGGGTCTAATGCCCCGCCTCCAAGTCACTAGGAAACCTTACTAAAATAGAAGCATTCAGAAGCCCAAGCAAAAGCCCCGGTTGTACCAGCACCCACCCTCCTGTCATTCAGGCCACACCCACAGGTCTGGAATGTGTTTGCCAGTTGCTCTTTGCAAACTAGCAAGGACCTTGCCTGCTGCTCCACTGGGAAGACAGGGCCAAACCTATTACTTCAGTCATAAAGGTTTAATCATCCACAGTTCAAATGTTGACGCCTCTTCCCAATGCGTTGAATTTTTTACATCTAAGTTTTTGAGTTACAAAAATGCTTTCAGATGAAAAATGCTGCTGACTAGGAAGGCATGTGGGGGCTACTTAAATCTGGTTCTCGGAGCTTTTCCTTTCCCTTCCCAAAGGCTACATGTTCAACACTGATATTGATATTAATATTAATTTGTCATTAATACTAATGTTTCAATAACCAACTAGGAGTATTTTGAAATACCCAATTTCTATGGATAGCTAAACCTCCAGTTTGCTATGGAAAATGTTTTCTAATTATGGCGTCCCAGGAAGTCATCAGACAATGCGGCTAGGGTCCCTATTAATTCAGAAGTTGTCCGGAAAATGGACCACATCTGAGGTGGACACCTAGGCAGGCCACAGCCAGTTCCGGCACTCAGGATGCTATAAGGCAGCTGATAGCCACACAGGCCATTCCGAGGGCAGCCTGTCTGGGCAGCGAGAGGCAGTGCACATGTCTACTTAATCTGATTAATTTAACTTGGAAATGAATGGTTCAAAGAAAGGAATGGGTGTTGTTCTTGCTGGTTCACAGAGCATAAAGAAACGTGGAAGGACTGCCTACAAGGTCCCCTTCTTTGAAGAACTGCCTCCCCAATGGGTTCTTCCTACCCAGTCGAGCTGCCCAGGCCACACTTTCCCAGTGTGTTCACGTCTAGTGAAAATGCATCACTGTGGCGCACACTTCCCATTGCTCCTCCCGTCTTGTGAGAACTGTCAAAAGCACGCTGGACCAGCTGCCTCCTGGTCTGCCATCTCCAGCACCTTCTAGCTACCTTCCCCGATTTCCCACATGTAGCTGGAACCCAAACCATTGAGTAACTGTGCAGAACGTTTCGCCACAGACTCCAGCAAGGGATTCTCCAGGACCAAAGCTCTGCACAAGATGGTAGTAGCCATGGGTGTGTGGACAGAGAGGTGTCAGTCTCAGAGATGAGGCCTCGGAGACACGGCCGAGTCACAGGCTATCCTGCATCAGGGCGGACAGAGATCCTAGGCTGAGACGCTTTGATGTATTATAATACCGTAGAAGTTGATGGAAAATGGCTTCTCCCAGCCTTAAGAAGAGAAGAAGCAGACTTGGAGCAGGCACTCTAAAGAACAGGCTCTGAGAAAGAGCAAGGCAGGGTGAAGGCACGGATGGAAAAGCAGTCAATGTGGCGCCTTCTCCCTGGTACCCGCCAACTCACTCACTATTCTGGGGCAGGGAGGGGAGGACAAGATGAGAACTGTGGCCACTAGATGAGAGGCAATATAGACATGGCCTCTTAAAGGGGAACACAGACTCTCCCTCTCATGAACCTTTGGCCGCAGCCCAATGGAAGCATGTAAGCGTACAAACATCTGTGTGGGTTACCGCAGGGTTGTCTGGGAGGTGGGGAGGGGAATTTTGCACATTGCTTTAGAAGGGGAGGGAAGAACAAGTCAGACGGTGGTCAGAAGTACTTTAATCTCCACACCCTGGGTTATTATGTAACGAAGAGACAGGACTGTGTGGAACGAAGCGTCGACTCCAGGGAAGATGAGTGAGAAAAGGAAGAAAAGGTGTGTCAAACAGATAGCATGATCCCGCGCCTGATGACAGCGTCAGAACCTTGCATTCACAGCTGCATGGGAAGACTCGGAAGTAAAAGAAGCGTACCAACTATACAGAAAGAGAAAAGACAGAGGGGTAAGTGGCCGAGGAGAACAAACCTCACCCACAAGACAAACACCCATGACAGGAGCGGTTCTCAGCCTGTGGGTCGCAACCCCTTTGGGGTCACATATAGGACATCCTGCATATCAGATATTTAAACTGCGAATCGTGCCAGTAGCAAAATTACAGGTATGGGGGTCATCACAAGATGAGGAACTGTATTAAAGGATCACAGCATTAGGAAGGTTTAGAGGAAGACACTAAAATTACTATGAGGATAGTATGGAAATGGCCAGGTTACACAGCAGGCCACTGATCCAGCACCCCTCTGCTTTCCTGTACGCACTTCTAGACTGTTCTGATTGCTCGCCCCAGAGGGGAGTGCCCACCTTTAGCTACTGAGCCAGCAGTAGTAATGTGGGAACACAGCCACCTCAAAACCAGGCCTGGATGCACCAAGCCTGAATGGCCTGCCCTGTGGTGAGGAACCCTCTTGTCTACTGTGTGAAGTAGGTACCACTTCCCCCTTGCAAATCGAGGCTATCTTGAAAAAAAGAAGAAAGGACCTGGCCAAGGTTTCACTGTGAGGACGGGGCTGGCCAGAGCTCAGTCTCAAATAGCATGGACTGAGTGTATCAGGGACTCCATGATTCACTAGAGAATCCAGCCCATTTCTGACTGGAGGCTCTCAGCCCTGTATCTGTGGTGAACAGGGCCTTCGCCTTCCTGACAGGCTGGTCCTACTATACATGGGACGTATGTTTGGCACTTAGCCACACATCTCCACGTATGTGAGTTGACTGCAGAGTGGAACAGGTACCAGGCCCTTGGTCATACTGAGCTATAGCTGGCATCTAGCCCAAGTATCGGCTGAAGAAAATCCACCACACAGCACACATCTACTTCATCCTCACTAGAGACGTTCACATACTGCTTTTCAAATATGAAACCATCAACCTCCTTTCAGTCTCCACTCATGACCTTGCAAAGCAGTATGGGTAATCACTCTTGCGCACGGGGCCAGGCAGGTAGTGATCTCCAGTAGTTCTTCCTTTTCCTTTCCCACAATTTTCTAAGAACATAAAAACCACGCACTGCACCCTGACTAGACAGAGGTGGGCAGGGGGTTGGATGTAGCTCTAGGATGTGGTTTGCTCTCCTTTCCTCAAAGGCAGAGAACAAGGCTCATAAGCAATGAAGGCATCACATCACCCTGGGTCTCAGATAACCCAAGACAGGAGCGGAGCCACTGGGCACTTCACATAGATGACTTCTCATTAAATGATGTTCCCAGAGATCGCCCTAAGTTGAAAGTGACGGTGCTTCTGCCTTTTGTTAAAGCTGACCTGAAAAGTAGCAATAAAAGCAAACTAAACCCTCGCTTCTTCCACACACCAAAACACGAGTGAACAGCGCCCAGCACGTTCACTCAATTCTGACTCCGCTGTCTCGGGAAGTCCCCAAAGGTGTCTGGCTTTCCAGTGGCGGCTCTGCAATTTCACGCGAGGGTGAGATCCAGATGAACTCTCCACCAGAACGTGGCCACGACAATGGTGCAATTTGTAAGGCAGGTTCCTGTGCAGCTCTGGAGCTCAGGCATGTGGGACTCCGTGTGACCTGAGTCCCAATAGGGTATGCTGGACGGGCCTCTCCCGCATGCAGTTCAAACACCATTGCTATTCAGCACCTCCCTGCATACGCTTCTCAAGGGCCAAGGGAGAGAATACTTAGATAAGCACTAAGGGGAAACAACTGGAAATGCATACTGGGGGCCCCCACGATCACAGCCCTCCTCTCTTTCTCCAACTGAAGCTCCTGTCTGGTGACACAGACCCTGTGGTAGCATCTCCGTACCTTGGTAGGTGACAGTTAACTTCAAGGTTATCTCAACCCTACTATGAATCAGCCTGTGGGAGCTAAGAGATTAGGAAGGAGCCTCACAATTCCACACCAGGCAGGTCCCGAGATAAGTGGCTGCCTGTCCTACTATCACACCCAGAGTTGGGCAACTTCAGGGAACCCATTCTCTTCGTCTTGAGTCCTTCGCAGCAGCATCTGGCCTGTTGCTTCCGTGGTGCACTGGCTGAGGTGAGAACATTTTCCATGCTCATGACTCTTCCCTAGGAATGCACTCTTCTGCATGCAAGCAGAACTCGAAGAAGCTTCCAGAGCGAGCCTCACCTGCTCATTCCACATAGGAGCCACTCTGATAAGACATTGAGGAAACCTCCACAGAGAAGAACTCGTTCTCGGCCCGTTTACATTACCTTGGACTTTTTTTCTTATGCACAAATTTTAAAAGTCACAAACACTAATGTAAAATATAAAACCTAAATGTTTATCTACTGATGACAACAGCCTTGCCAGAATCTAACCCTAGCACGGGTTCTAAAAGTGTCTCAGTGACTAGAGCTCCACTGTGCACATTTTCTCTGTATTCCGATCTTCTGAAGCCCCACAGAGATGGTCCGTTAAGCTCTGCATGCAACATCCTAGGCTTTTCTATGACAGAGTCCCAAATTCATCCTCCTTTGCCCTGCAAATCAGTTCCCAAAGACTACTAAGAGTAGCACGGTCAGGTCTCTCACACCGTCACCCCACTCCTGGGACCAGTTTCTTGTACTACCTTTATCACGGCTGGTACCCAGTACCTAACAAGAAGCAACTTAGGAGAGGAAGGGTTTATTTTGGCACACAGGATACACAGATTCACGATGGGGAAGGTATAACATGTGGTATACACTGTAGGCAGGAACAAGGAGCAGAGACTAGCCAAGAAGTGGAACTGAGTTTTAAAACCTCCAGGCAAGCTTCCCCCCAAGGTTCTGCCTCCTAAAGGTTCTACAACCTTCCTGAACAGCACCATGAGATAGGGACCAAACGCTCAAACACATGAGCCTATAGAGGCCAGTTCATATTCAAAACACAACAAGGTTATATTCATATCCACACCATAGCAGTACCCTGGTGTAAAAAATGATTCCAATGAAAACACCACGGCAGTAGGTCTTATCTTCTCCTAGTGTTGCCCTCGCTGTAGAGGTCTGGGGAAGTGAAGAGGGACGTGAGCATCCTAGTGCATCTGGAGGTCCTTCCCGCTCACAGCTGGATTCTCACTTATTATTCTGAAGTAGCTATGACTCCTGGTGGCTTTCTTGAAGTAATGGTACTGCTATCGGCTAGTTTTTCTTGTCAACCACACATAACCTAGAGCTACTGGGGAAGAGGAAACCTCAACTGAAGACTTCACCTCCACCATGCTGGCTTGTTGCCATGCCCACGAGGATTAGCCTGATGGATGACTGACGTGACAGGGTGCAGCCCAACCCGCCGAGATATGTATTCTTCCTTGGGAAGCCAGTAAGACACGAGCCAGAGTGAGACAGACAGGAAGGGAGAGCAAGCCACTGGGCAGCCCAAAGAGGAGAGCCACTGAGAGCCCTAGGAGCTCTATATGCCCACCTTGATTTCCTGACCTCACTTCCCTCAGAGATGGGCAATTTCCTGTACGTGATTAAATAAGCCTGTCTTCCTCAAGTTGCTTCACCATGGCAACAGAAAAACAAACTAGAATGATATCCATCTCTCTCTCTCTCTCTCTCTCTCTCTCTCTCTCTCTCTCTCTCTCTCTCTTTTTATCTTTGTACGACTTTCCCAGAAAAAGACTTCAAAGGTCAGAATTAAATTCTAAAGGTGGTCTTTCCATTGGTAGAGCCCAAGGCAGGTGAGGCTCCCTGATATCTCACCAACAACATATTGACTTCCAAGTTTCATATTCAGGATGACAATTTTAAGTGAATGGATGTGACAACATCAGAGAGTTATTGGCATGGAAATTTGAAACTAGGGAGGGGTGGCTCTAAGTGTGTGTGTGTGTTTGTGTGTACAGATACGTGCATATACACATATGACAACATACACACATACATACATACACATGGCTACAGAGGCACCTTTTGAGAACTTTAAGGAAGCTTAGGGTCTGTCCCAAGAATGCTGGGATGCATACACCTGGACACTTAGTCATCACTTCTTACCTCATTCTGGGTAATTCTGGGTCCTCTGATGATTACGAAGACTATAGTTTGAGATGCTGGTTCAGTTTGTTCATGGCACTGTCAAGTGGATACACGGCAGAACTGGGCCACATATCACCCGTGGCAGATGCAGATGCCAGCATGCACGCAGCTGCATCACCTGCACAAATTTCCTCTGGGAGATCCCCTAAACCTGGAACACTCCAGAGTCCTAGCTCAGAAGAGAAATTTGAAGGACTCACATGATGGGACAATGGCCCATACTTAGGAGATGGAAGCCAGGTACATCAGGCTCCTTGACTGTAGTGACTAAGCATGACCATAGCAGAGACTTCTAGATGCTCCCTATGTTTGCTGGCCTTTCTGCCTCAGTGGTCCTATAGAAAATCTTAATAATACACACTCCTGTGTAATGTTCAGAGCAAACCAACACTTGGCCATAGAGCACTAATCAAAGTCCAAAAATATCAGAATTCATATACAACTTGAGGATACCTTGAGGATGAGAAAGGAAACATACATTGCTTCTTCCCTTCTCCCTCCTGTACCAAAGACACAGGGGCCTTTTATAATTTACCAGTGTCAAAAGCTGCTGTGGAGGCAATACATGCCCCAAAACCGCGGTATGTTTTACACACATCACAACACCAACAGATGCTGTGGTCCTGCTCAGCAGGGGTGATGGAGAGACCGGTGGTGGAGGATGGCATCCTTCAGGGACAGATCCTGGTTAGGGAGCCTTTCTATACCCAGCAAACACTCTGGAGGCTCTCAGGTTGGCAGCCCCATCACTGTTCTTCTAAGGAGTCTTATTACTGTAGGAAAGGCTGGTAATGGAAACAGCTCTATCCTTTTCCCGGTGCATTAGCAGGAGAGAGACATGTGTCCTGAGGCCATGTAAGCGGTACTGGTACTGTCTGGGTCCATTCTGAGCAGCTGGAAGAGACTGCATGAGACCAGGCAGTGAATGAACAATAGGAGTTTGTTTGGCTCACAGTGATGGAGGCCTGGGACATCCATGAGCATTGTGCCAGCAAGTAGCAAGGGCCTTCATCATCATCCCATTGCAGAATGTGGAGAGGCAGGTGGCTGTGAGAGCACCATCCAAGGGCAGGATAAGCCCACTCTCACATTAACCAGCACATCCCTAGATAGTAGCAACTAGTCCCAAGGAACCACATGAAGACCTGCCTCCTATTGCTTCAACATGGAGAAGTAAGCTCGCAATGCATGCACTTCAGGGGCCATGACAACCAGATAAAAGCATGTCAGAGCATTACGACGCGGCTTTCTAAGGCAATGTCCTCTGCGCCTTTTAAAAGAATAACTCCAAAGTTCAAAGAATGCAAGAGAAACAGCTGAGTGCCTCTAAGCATGTCTTAGCAATCTGATTTAAAAAGAAGCTCTAAATAGACTTTCAAGACACCCCTGCTTGGGTTCTTTGCACCAACAGAACACAGACGGCCTCCTGGTTCAGAACTGAAAATGTCCACTCGGTGTTGATAGCTCATGTTTAGAAAGAGGAATGGGGCCAATCTTTCTGCCATTTCCTGGAGCTTGAGAGTGCCAGAATGTGATATAACAGGACTGTTTTTTTTTTTTAAATAGCCAAGGATTCAAAGCAGTTCAGCACCACGGTCTACAGAGAACAGGTGGCAGACATCCCCCTCAGATCTGTTAGCACCCTGGGGGGTCTACTTCTGAGGTCTTTGACAGACACCAGCTCAATTGCTAAAGGAAAGAGGAGACATGTCAAACAAAAAGGACAGGTTTGGAGGACACCTCCCAAACAGCTGCTCAAAACTCACTTTTCTCGGATGTCACTCAGAGTCTTTGAGAGCATCTGACTGATTCCTCTACATTTAGCAATCCTAAAGGACACTGCCTTCAGTCCCTTGACTTGGTGAAGGGCACAGTGGGACCAGAAGGGTTTTTGGCACACCGTGGTCCATGCTCAGGGGCCTCAGCTCCTTCCCCATCATCTGTGGGCTGTTTGGACAAATGCCAACCAATGCTGCAGACCACGTCTTAGTAAAACCACAAGAACAGGCTAGTCTGTGGGTCCTCACACAGCGACAGGGAGTACCAGAGTCTAAGTCCTCTGATCTGGAAGGCTTCTGCGGAGACACATGCACGTGAGCACTGACATTTGTGCAGACCCATGGCTACTCCGAGGAAGGAGTCCGGATGACAAAACTGTGTCCGGTAACTTGGAAGCTCCCCAGGCTTCCAAGCTGTCCAAGATTATCTTTGAAAATGCTGCTTGTACAAGGTCTGTGGGGGCAGCAAAGCATCCAACCTTGGGCACTGCCAGCAATAAACAGTAAAATAGGAAAGGGATGGTCCCTAACGTATAACCAGAGCACTGCCCAGTTTTTCCTCTGCTGGGAGTATCACGTGCCTGACTCCCGAGGCTTGACCAGCTGCTCAGCTGCCCAGCCCCTCTGGTTCCACAAGGGCTTGATCCCCTGACAGAGACACTGACTAACCTGAAGTTCATTCAGGTTTCCCACCACTGTATTGTTTCCAGAAATTTGGGGGCCGAGTGGCCATTCTTGAGGGAGCAAGGGCCCTTGACGTTGGAAAGGGTAACGGAGCCCCTTTCTTCCCTCATCTGGGGGAGGAGGAGACAGCACTTCCGTTTGCTAACCTGCACACAACACCAACATATCCCTCATAAGGGGGTCCCTTTTGGTAATAAAATCCAGGCTGTGATTAGCAGCACAAGATTCATGGCGTTTTGGGTGCCTGTAAACTGGTGGCGGTGAATCCCTTAAACGCCGTCTACCCTAGCTTGCTGTCTCCTAAATGCTGATAGCGGAATTTTTATAGAGAGTTCCTAGCCTCTCTCAGTTTTTCATTAGACTGTGAATGGTAAATGACACACTTTTCAAAGTTTACGTTCTCCTTCCTGGCTAGATCCACAAAAATAAGATTCATACCTTCTTGCCTCTGCCAGCGATTCCATGGCGAAAAAAAAAAAAAACATTCATTGAAAAATGGAGACTCTTATTTTGCTCTGATGGAGATTCACAAATGATACAGGCAAATTTGCTCACAATGTGTCCAGCCTCCTTACGAGAATTTAAATAGTGCTGAGTGGACCATCTAATGAATGAAAATTCCACACTGAAGAGCTCAAACCATGAACACCACGGGCTTTAGGCGTTTTTCCAGGAAAGAGCCAGAGAAACACATCACAATTTACGAAACACGCTCAAGTGTCTATAAAGTGAACTCTTAGTCTTACTTTAAACCTATATCAAAGAGGTGCCCAAGCAAGGATTGGCTGGCAGGCAGGTGTGGACCTTTGAGTGAGAGGGAGTGTAACAGGTGCACAACGTTAGCTTGACTGGGCTTTATGGTCACCAACTGAGGACGAGACCTGAATCATGGCAGAGCAGCTGCTAAGGTGTCAAAGACATGGGTCCTGCCCCAGAGATGTGCTCTTGGTAAGAACACCACCACATTACACTCAGGAGGTGTGGGGAAACCTTGATCTGGCCCTTAAAGGGGAGAATTTTACACTATGTGAAATACATCTCAACTCTGTGAGGTTAAAAGGGGGAAGTCTTAGAGAAGAAGGGAAAGAAGAAAGTAAGAGGCTCCATAATGTTCGGTACAAGAGTGTCGCTCATCTTTATGTGCTGGAAATGACAACTCACCACTAGTGAGTGAGGCACTCTGGTGAGAGCAGGCCAAGCAGCCACCATCTGCACATGACACAAGCCAACAGGCCAAGGACCTGTAACTCCAGAGCCATATCAGCATTAACCAAAGGGCACAGCTCCTTAGGGTCACCCTACAAGAGGTCCCAGTACTACGGTTTCTAGGGCCAAGAAATGTCTCTGTGGTGGTGCCCACTCCGCCAGGTAGGTGCACTGGCTGACCTCTTTCCTCTGAGGTCAGCACTTTGTCACCTTTTCCCTTTTGATTTATCATCTTCCTCTTCACTGGAGGTTTCTTGGCTCTATGACTGAAGGCATCCTAGAGGATGTCCTCTTGGCTGCAGAATCTTGGTGTGGTCCAGCCCATCTTCTTGGGAGTAGGTTATGCCTACTCCAACTTACTCACATACATATTCTGAGACCCACAAGCAGACAGGCAACAGTGGTAAACATACTGGGCTTGCAGGTCAAAGACACAGCCATGGTTATAGGTGCATCTCATCTCATCCGAGGGCTGGAAACTCCCTCACTTTTTAAAGAAGGCAATCCTGAGGAGGAGGTTAGTACTGACACACTGCACAAGAGAAGCTTGCTGCAGAGTCAGGGCCCTTCACACTGGCTATGGGCATGTTGACAATAGGCATATGAAACAATTCTAGAGAAAGTGGACAGATAGCTCAGCACACAAGAGTGTGTACTGATCCTGCAGGGAGTCCAAGTTTGGCTCTTAGCATTCAGGTTTGCTAAGAAACCCTCATCTGGCCACCGAAGAAACCTGCACACAGATGCACATATCCACACATACACACTCATATACAAGATTAAAAATAAAATAAATATTGGGAATTAAGCTAGGCATGTTGGTGCACTTTGATTACAGCACTCAGGGGGCAGACACAGGTGGGTCTCTGAGTTTGAAACCAGCCTGGACTATAACCAGAGTTCCAGGCCAGCAGGGCTATCCAGTGAGACCCTCTATAAAGAAAAGAAAAGAAAAGAAAAGGAAAGGGAAGAAAAGAAAAGAAAAGAAAAGAAAAGATTTTTTGGCAAAGGAAGGTTGGGCTCCAAACTCTACCCTGGAAGGCAAAGGACCCAGTCCCTATGAATCCACACTCTTCAACCTTCCCAGGAAGGCAAACCTGCCTCTCTACCCTTCTCCTTAATTCTAAAAGGCAACACATAACCCAGATCCCACACAGGCTCAAATTCAAGAAAAAGCAAATGACGAAAAAGTACCTGCCTGACAAAATTGTCTGATAGGTAAAAATAATTAGCTATGCATGCCTCTCTATCAATGTCCTGGGGAACCAGAAAGACTACCTAGGAACAGGAATCAGGTCTTCAGATGGTAATGGGTCCTTCCTTTGTCTTTATTTGTATGCTGATGTTCAGAATCAGTTTATTATATATAAGCTGGTTAAATGTTTAGCTATCTGAGCTTTCATCTGATGCCAATTTAACTCACTACTCCGAGCTAAGTCAAGCACACCCAAGGCGTTTCCCACTGCTTCTGACACACAGCTTATTAGGCTTTCTTTATTTGCAGAGGCCACAAAGACCTCTCATCTCCCTGTTGTTATGGAGAGAAGCTAGACAGCCTATCAGAAAGATGTAAGATGTTCCCCCTCACGGTTGTTCATCTTTTGTGCTGGCAATTCGTCTTTTAGGAAAGATGGAATAAAGCCGATATTTAGGTATATCAGGTGATTCACCGCAAGCATCTCTCGAAACCATGATCAATATTCTCATGTTTTTAGTACTGTTTTCAGTCATAAATATCTTCCCTCTAAAAAAGAAATCACTCTCTAGGGCGACAGGGCCTGCAGTCAATACGCAGGCAGCAGAGCGGCCCTCACGGTGGTCAGGCCTGGCACTGGGAAGGAGCCAGGAGCCCACGACTGTGGTAAAATCCACGAGCTTCAGAGGGTCCAGGAGGGGGCCAGTGGGAACAGGAAGAAGCATTCCATACTGGAGCAAATGCCATCAGCACCAGGGTTCTCTTCCCTCTTGTATTTTTTTCCTCTTAGCTCCAGCAAACAAAAGAAGAGGTCCAGGACAGACCACATGCACAAATGCATTCTCCTCCAAATGCCAGAACCTAAACGCGGGCTGCAGGTCCACGGACACAGAGACTGCAGGTCTACAGAGCTCACAGTTGCAGCTCTTAAAGCACAGCCAATTCTACACATTAAGAACTGAAAATACAATGTTTAAATGCCTGTCAAGCCCTATCCTAAAGGCAGTCTGTAAATGTCCACTGCGGTGCCTGAAATTGGCAATAAGAGGTCACTTGGAACAATCACTGTCAACAGACCACGGTGCTCATCAGCACATTCAAATCAGTGCACAACAGTCACATGAGTTCTGGAGCAAGAGGGGAGGGCACCATTAGGCAAGAGGCCAGGCAGGGGCCTGGGCTTTGGGGACCCATGGCCCAGTGACAGGTGAGCAGCGGGAAGGCAGTTATGTTGAATGGCACCCATTATGATGGAACATACTAACTCCCAGCTCTCCTGTTCAGAAAGGAATGGACCCAGGTAAGAACCAAGGACTCACATCCCAGGGCCCACCTGACCCCAGGGTAGCTCTACCAAGAGAAGTGCATGGGGGTTGGGGGTTGGGGATGCCACATTGCTGGCCTGACAGCTACGTGTACGGACAGACAGAGCACCGTCCACAGATGACCAGCTTAGGACTTTGAGCTGTCAGTGCGACTCTCTGGTCTTCACGTCTTCTATGTATCAACAATGGACTGAAAAGATTGGAGCTAAACTGAAAAGTCACACTTCACCAAGAGTCCCTCCTTGAAGTGGCCTGGCTTCCTGGAGGATCTGTGTCACCGTCAGAGCACCCACACTGTTATCTGTAGGATGAGGCATTATGACAGGGACTAGCTGGGCAGGGAGTAGTTCCCCTCCTCGACAGAGCAGAGGACACTTGCAGACTGGACTCATGGAACTCTGGATGGAAAGAGGAAGAAGGGAATTTGGAGGACAGTCTTAGGACTTTGAGAAGCTCCTGGACTCAGGCCAACAGGCAATGCAGTCCCGGGCACTTCTTCCCAAGTGTGGGTCACTAAGACAGCATCAGATCTAAAAACCCAGGGAGTAAACAGCGCCGCTCCCACCGCTGCTAAGCTACAGAGGTAAGAAGCAAACCAGCTCACTGTGACATGAATGGCACAGACAGAGCTGTCTACACAGGGTTTGCTGTGTGCCCTGGATGCACGTCTTCAGTTTCAATCACAAGGCACCTGCACCCATCACCAGCATCCCCACGAATGAAGCTATTGCCTTTTTTCAAATTGTGTATATGCTCATGCTTGTGTGTATACATGTGCATGTCAATGTGTGTGCGCATGTGTATGAGGAAGCCAGGGGGATAACCTTGGGTAGCATCCTTAACACCACTCTTGACTGGCTAGCCAATGAGTGACAGGGATCTCCTTGCCTATCTCCCCAGCATTGGCATTACAAGTATACAACACCATACCCAATATTTTTATGTGGGTTCTGGGGGTCAACTCATGTTTTTGAGGCAGACACTTTACTATCTGAGCTAATCCTGAGTCAGTTTCTTTTCCATTATTTTTTATTTATTTTTTTTAAACAGGGTCTTTCTTACTGTGTAGCCCTGGCTAGCCTGGAACCTACTACATAGATCAGATGGGCCTTACATTCAGAGATCTGTCTGCCTCTGCCTCCATAGTGCTGGGATTAAAGGTGGGTGCTGTGGTGGTATGAATAAGAATGGCCCCCAAAGGCTCATTTATATAAATGCTTAGTCATCAGAGAATGGCACTATTTGAGAAGGATTAGGAGGTGTGGCCTTGTTGGAGGAGGTGTGTCTCTTGGGGGTGGGCTTTCAAGTTTCAAAAGCCCATGCCTGGTCCTGGCTCTCCCTGCCTATGGATCAGGATACAGTTCTCAGCTACTGGTCCAATGTCATGAGTGCTGCCATGGTCCCACTATGCTCCATGCCATGATGATGATGGACTTAACCCTCTGGAACTGCAAGCAAGCCCCAGTTAAATGCTTTCTTTTATAAGTGTTGCCTTGGTCATGGTGCCTCTTCACAGCAACAGAACAGTGACTAAGGCCTCATTCCCAGCCCTGTTTCACTTCCTGATTCTATAAAACAGAACCATTGGTTCTTCCTGGTGTCACCAATGAGCACTGCACTATGACAACCCCAAACCCGGCTTGACTCCTGCAACCTGTCTGACAAAATCTCAGTGGTGGCCCCAGAAGAAAAAGGGTATGCATCAGAATAAGCATGCCCTCATCAGGACCACTACCACCACCCCTGGAAATATCACTATGCTGGCAGAGAATTCCACGGCTCTCACTGAACAGTCTCTGTAACAGGGTCTAAGGGGCAGTGCTTCCTGGAGGGCCTGGATACCGAAAAAGCACAAACGGATGTGACTACACCCCATGTTTGCTGACTGAATGAGGGGGGGTACACTTGAATTTGGCTTTCACTACCTGTCATAGAATCTACATTGCTTAGGTTAATATCTGAAACACTGACCACGTGATGGCAGTCGGAGTAACTCAGAGACCATGGGATGGAACCAGAATACCCACGCAGTGGGTCTGTTCCTACTTGGCCTTATAAAAATGATGAAGGTCCAAGTACATACAAAGCCCAAGAACAACACCCAGCTGTCAAAGGCCATCTATAGCAGCAGGCGTATGGTCAAATGATGCTATGCTGACCCTAAAGATGCTGGCCTAGGGATAAGCTGCCGAGCATCTGGCCACATTCCCTAGCCCCAAGTGTCTACACTAGCAGTCAACACACTCAGAGGTAGCACTGCATACTAGTGCAGGCAGAGCAGAATAGACACAGGATCAGGTGACTGAGAAGGCAGAGGTGGCTCCTGAGCACAGGCCACACTTAAGAGGGAAAGCTACAGTGTTGAATTTCCACTGTGGGTACATACGTAGGACCAGGCAGAACAGCCATTTTTTTCTCCTTCCATTTTGGACACTGCTCCTTTCTAATTCAATGTAGAAAATTAGGAAGGATTTTAAATCCCCCTTTTCTTTGTTCTTTAGAGCAGGGAGCCCAGTGTCAGCATCCCTGGACCAAGAAACAAAGCACACTGGCTTACAAGTCCTGGCCACCATTCACAAGCTCCCAGCATGGGGATGACGGATCATAAACACTCCCACAGAAGACAAAGTTGTGAGCTGGCCTGCATAGCCCAGTTAGGAGCAGGAAAACAAGAGTGAGGCCAGAAACATTTCTCGGTTACAGGACTCAGGCTAGTGCTGGGTTAGAACCCTCAGCCAAGGGCCCCGCACCCACCAGGGATTCCACAGCTGTGCCCCCTCCTGCCAACTGTCTGTTGGGAGTGTCTTTGATGAAAGAACTCAGAGTGAAGTGGAAAGGGTGGCTTGGAAACAGGTGGGGGGACAGTGACAGGTCACAGTTCCTAAAGCTAGACGACTATAGTATCCATACCTACAAGCAAGTCCTAGAGCCCTGGTTCTCAATCTTCCTAACGCTATGATCCTTTAATACAGTGCCTCCCGTTGTGGTGACCCCCCAACCATAAAATTATTCTTGTTGCTACTTCATAACTATAATTTCGCCACTGTTAAGAAGCACAAGGTAAGCATTTGTGTTCTCCAAAGGTTTTAGGCAACCACTGTGAAAGGGTTGTTTAACCCCCAAAGGAGTCGTGACCCACAGTTCGTGAACTACTGTTCTAAAGTGAGTCTGATCAAGGCTGAGACCCTGGAGGAGCAGGGCCCACATGAAGCTCTCAGGTTCACATGGACTTAGACCAAGGTTGGGCCTGCAGAACCACCTGTTTCAGGTTTACAGGGAGGCAGAGCCATGATGGAAGCGCTTGTCTGTCTGCAGAGATCCCTTGCATGGCCTCCTGATGGCACAAAGTGTTACAACTAT